>NC_056735.1:1189886631-1190121631 GCF_019279795.1 Protopterus annectens | reverse complement strand
CGTCTAGATTAGGGGAGGTCATCGTGCCTCTTTACTCATCCCTCATCAGGCCCATAATCGAGTACAATGCCCCTTTTGGGATGTACCTTACCAAACACCTGCAGCAACTGGAAAGACCCCAAAAGTACCTCACCAAGATGATCAAAGGGCTCAAACAGATGCCATATGCTGCCCGGTTAAAGAAACTCCAGCTCTACTCAGTGGCATACCGCCTGCTCAGAGGCGACCTGTGCCTGACGTATAAAGCCATGTCCAACCCGGAATTAATGGACATGCTGCATCTCAAAAAATCCAAATCCCATCGAGCTACACTCTCGAGAGACTTGAACCTCAGCACTGAAATAAATAGGACATGCTGGAGGGACAGATTCATAACCCAGAGGCTCCCTTCACTCTGGAATAAAATCCCAGTCCAGGTTAGGCAGAGTCCCTCATTGACTCTCTTCAAGATGAATCTTGATGAGTGGATGGGAGATCGTAAGTTTACCCCGGGTATCACTTCTGTGTCACTGTTAGACAGAGGCACAGTATACTAACCTCGAAAAAGGGCATAGCAAAATTAATTTAAAATGGGTGGCGATAGCCAAACATACTCTGGCTAGGCTTATAAATGCCCTAGGGCAGATAGCCTAGTATGAACCTATGAACTTATGAACCTATAAGATGTGTCAGCTGGTGATACACTAAAAGTGGCTTCTTCACTTTTACTTACTTTAGTGCAACCATGGAGCTAGTATATATAAGTTAAAGGTGTACATGGCTAAGTCCCCATATGGGGGTGCAGGAGGGCTTGCCTCCTTTAAAAACATATATTTTTTCTGTTTTATATGTTATTCAAGTTATACTTCTCAATGGTGAAAAATTGGAAGTTTGACTCATTTTGACATAAGTCAATGGAACACAAGGAAACTGAACTCAGCACATCTTTTGAATGTCTAAAGGCGTGTTCTGCTTCAACTATCCACTTAATTTTCAAGGGAGCCATACCCTTGGTCAGGTCAGTCAGTGGGCATGCTATGTTATCAAATTAAGCATAACTGATGACAATTGCTAGCAAGACCTATAAAAGCCTAAATCTGTTCCTTAGATTTGAAGAGCTTCACCTCAATATTTTTCCAAGCCATTTTTAGTATCTTTCGGCCTACTACATATCCCAAATAACAGGCTTCTGAAATGCCTAATTTGCACTTCAGTAAGGTAGCAGTCAATCCAGCTTGATGGAGGGAATCTAAACCTGCTTGAAATTTAGGAAAATGTGTTTCCTAGTCTTAAGAAAATTGTGCAACATTGTCAAGGAGACTGCTGACTATTTGGTATTGGGGCTAAGAAATGCTGTGCATGGATCATGGTGACCAAAAGGCATGAATTTGTAATGAAGGAGTATATCGCTTGTGGAAGAGACTTTCTTTTTTTTCTTTAGCTTTTAGGGCTAGTGGAATTTGGCAGTAGGCAAAGACTTTGTTTTATTCAATTTAACAAACCCTCCTTCTCTATTACTTCCCTCAACAATACTATTATTAAACCCAAACCCCATACCAAACTACTGGGAGTAATCACTGATGATGAGCTAAAATTTATGTACGTATCCAACACTGTGTAAAAAAAAAAACACTAGAACCTCAGTCTTCTCCATTGTAACCAAAAGTTTTTTACATCCTCTTCCAAACCCTCCCTTAGGGCAGTCACTCTTTCTTCCTTGTCTTTTTTATGCTACCCATGTCCTTACCAGTATTCAAACATCACTTCTCTAAACTAGAGCAAACATATCACAAAATAGTCAGATTTGCTTCCAATCTCCCATACAAATCACATCACTGCCTTGCCCTTAAGCAACTCCAATGGCCTGAATTCCCTAAACAGCTACTTCTTCCTCAGCTACATATTACATACTCTGTACTGAGCAATCCCTCTTTCTGCCCATCCATTTCTAATTTAGTATCCTACCATAACCCCCAACATCAACTACGAACCTCCAGCAAACACCTCCTTGACATACAGAAACCCAATAAAAATATTGGAAAGTCCATCTATAAATACTATATAGCCCATGTTTGGAACTTACTCCCACTCACTCTAAGAAGCATGCATCACAAACACCTGTTCAAACAAGAACTTAAACTTCACCTTCAAAGGACATGGTCCTGTCCATGTCAAACCTCCACGTGACTTCTCTCGTTTTTCTATGCTATTTTCTTTTCCTCATGGCTCCTTCTTCTTTTTCCTTTTCCTATCTTTCTCACCTTCTCTTCGCTTTCTGCTTTTATATGCAAATTAATATGTTTTTAGATCCTTGTTTTAAATTGTTAGAATGGACCTCATGTGTGTTTTACCATTGTAATAATACTATGCTTGCTTTAATATTTATAGATCCATTACATGTTATTAGATTTATGTTAAACTGTTATCTGTTTATTACTCACTATTTGCTAGTCTGTTGATTATATTCTGCATTCTTTTTCTAAATATCGTTAATTTTCTGGAGTTTTTCTCCTTGGATCTCCACTGCAAAAGGACCATTGGCCAGTTGAACTAACCCGGTTAACAAATGTCAATAATTAAATAAGTTCTGAATCAGTTTGTCCACTGAATGCATGGCATATGTATTATATTCGGATGTATTATTTAACTTTCTGAAAGCACTGCAAAACCTTATAGACCCAGCAAGTTTAGGGACTAGCAAATTCCATAGTTATGCTTTCAGGTACAGCTGGATTGCTAGGTGTAACAGTTTTTACCGGTAGAGTGTTTGTGTTATTATTTGTACAGTATTTTACTGTAATCCCTTTTCTAGAACATTTAAACCCATCTGCATTAGATACTAAAATTTATTTTTTCTTACAAGCAAATAAATATATTTAGGTAAAGGTTTACTATTACCCCCCGCCCACCTTACTAATGCAGGCTAATCCTAACCCTACCCCTGCCCGTAACCCTTGCCCTGCACCTTGATTTGGAAAAACCCTTTCTGTAATACTACCACTATTCAGACAAGCCAGGTCCTATGGTATTGCTACAGTTTAGGGGGTTTATTTGTTTTATGTTATTGTATTTTTAGTGTAAAATGATCAGAGAAGTATTTTTTTTTGCAATTTATTTCTTGGAGGTTTGGGTATTTTTATCTGTACTTTGAGCATCAGTAGTTTGTTTTGTCAATATTTTGAATTATCAGTCTTCTGGGGTCAACATTTTGAGTGTCTGCCTTTTGATATGTCAGTATTTTAACTGTAATCCCAAAGATCTTATGCTGGCATACTGGAACATTTGGGGAATACATGCCTAATGTCTTAATCTTAAATATTTTGAAATACTTCAGATAGCTTTTCCTGGTTATAAAATTCTACTAGTTGACATTTTTTCATCAGAGACTTTCAGCAATGGTAACTAATCACATTAAAATTAGCATACCATGGCAAGTGCATGACTTATGGGATAATTTTGTTTGTTTCACTCATCCAGTGACATAGTCTGACACCAATACTGACCTTTAAAAGAGTAATTCAAATCCTACACTCAGAGGTATGAGTAGTGCCTGGATTTCAGCTAGGATGAATCCAGGATAAATAACAGAGCCTTTCCTGGCAACCAATAGCTGCAAGTCAAGAATCAACTCTGCATAGATTACTCTGCTTCCTGAAGTGAAATGAAGCAAGTTTTAAGTTGAGTTGTGTTCATTATAAGGCAGGTCAGGTACTGTGTGAAAATGAATGAATGGGTTAGTGCGGCATCTGAGAGATAAACTTCTGTACCAACACTTAGTAATTTATTACTTGTCTCATGGAACTGTGGTTCCTATAGAAAACAAGCTGATAACCAGGACCTGATTTAGAAGATAAATACAAAAAAGAAAGAGTAGTGAAGTATATTAAAAATGTAGAGTGCAAATAGCTATGTTACAAAAGACACACTCAATACCTGATTTAGAAATGGTCCCTTATGTGTTTACAGGTTTGTACATGAAAATGGTCCATGAGAGTCAGCCACCTACCTGGCTATCAAATAAATATAATAATTTGAGAGGGACAGACTTGTGAGGCTTTTAATAATAATGATAATAATAATAATAATAATAATAATAATAATAATAATAATAATAATAATAATAATAATAACTTGTAAGGTAGAGACAGACATTTGGTGCGGCAGCAAAGTAATTGATAAAGATAAAAACAAAAACTGGCAATAATGCTTCTTGCTTCAGTGTCATCATTAGTATTATCATTAGTCTCATCTCGTCTCTCAGTTTTTCCCAGTTAGGGGTCGCCACAGCGGAACTCCGGTCCGCTAATGATTGGCAATTGATTTTTATGTGCTGAGTTGCCGGCCCTAACTCACAACCTTCAACGAAGGTACGCCCATTCATGCATGTCTCCACAGAAGACGCTCTAGCTGAGAATCGAACTGGACAACGTCTTGCTGTGAGGCGACAACGCTACCGCAGCACCACCACGCAATATTATCATTAGTAAAACTGTTAATAATAATACCTAAATATCATGCACAGATAAATGAAGAAGTAAGACAATATCAGCTCTAGACAATAAACACATGTCGTAGAATGGTGCATGGTGCAAAATTTACAATTGCTTGCCTTCATTCTTCTAAAGGTTGAATCCAGGATCACCCACAGATTCATACACACTGAGCCGAGTGGAGGAGATGCATTGACTATAACTCTGATCTGAAATATATAACAATAAGTATTTGTTTTGCTTATTTGTACTGGTTATTGCTTCTAGCAATTTATATATCGCACTTTTTATAGCCTGCTGCATACTTTTTACTGTATTTTATTGCTATTAACTAATCTGCATGGTTAAACTAAAAGTGTCTGCCTTACAGGGCCTGAGAAATAAGTTTTTTTTACTGTCACACTGTTTGTAAAGCTTTATAGCTAGTTTCACTGTGTGAAAGGTATTAATGGGAAATTTTCTGTACTTGTTAAGCACCTATTTGTTTGTTCTGATTTCCAGCCAAGGAGTGTATCATATAACTGATTTGTTTGCAGTTAAAAACATTCTGTAGAATTTCCTTGCTCCTTTATCTGTTTAAAAACTTTCATGTTGTGGCTCACTGCTGTTCTTCTGCTGTTATAAACATTTCTGTAGTGTTTACTGTCTAAATGAGTGTAGGCTAGTAGCCTTAGTATTGTCCCAGTTCAGATTTGCTGCCTCTGGGCCTGTTTATTTTTGCAGTGATTGTTCTGAGCACATGACCACGCCATCTTGAATTAGCAGAAGCCTTTCTTTACCTTCGTGGCAGGATTATGTTGATTGGCTGCTGGCTAGTAGGGGTTGGGTGGTCTAGGGCTTGGAGTAAGCACTCATTGGTTCTTCTGAGCTTTTTTTAAAAAAAAATGTCTAAGGTTGTATCTTCTGGTATTTAAGCCCTAACTTTGAGAGGATTTCTGTTTATACACATACTGAGCCGAGTGGAGGAGGGGCATTGACTACAACTCTGATCTGAGATATATAACAATAAGTATCCTGTTTTTTGGCTTATTTATACTGGTTATTGGTTCTAGCAATTTATATATAGCACTTTTTATTGCCGGCTGCATACTTTTTGCTGTATTTTTATTGCTATTAACTAATCTGCACAGTTCAACTAAAATTGTCTGCCTTAGGCCTGAGAAATAAGTTTTTTACTGTCACACTGTTTGTAAAGCTTTATAGCTAGTTTCACTGTGTGAAAGGTATTAATGGGACATTTTCTGTACTTGTTAAGCACCTATTTGTTTGTTCTGATTTCCAGCCAAGGAGTGTATCATATAACTGATTTGTTTGCAGTTAAAAACATTCTGTAGAGTTTCCTTGCTCCTTTATCTGTTTAAAAACTTTCATGTTGTGGCTCACTGCTGTTCTTCTGCTGTTATAAACATTTCTGTAGTGTTTACTGTCTAAAAGAGTGTAGGCTAGTAGCCTTATTATTGCCCCAGTTCAGATTTGCTGCCTCTGGGCCTGTTTGTTTTTGCAGTGATTGTTCTGAGCACATGACCAGGCCATCTTGAATTAGCAGAAGCCTTTCTTTACCTTCGTGACAGGATTATGTTGATTGGCTGCTGGCTAGTAGGGGTTGGGTGGTCTAGGGCTTGGAGTAAGTGCTCATTGGTTCTTCTGAGCTTTTTTTTAAAAAAAATGTCTAAGGTTGTATCTTCTGGTATTTAAGCCCTAACTTTGAGAGGATTTCTGTTTATACACACACTGAGCCAAGTGGAGGAGGGGCATTGACTACAACTCTGATCTGAGATATATAACAATAAGTATCCTGTTTTTTGGCTTATTTATACTGGTTATTGGTTTTAGTAATTCATATATAGCACTTTTTATTGCCTGCTGCATACTTTTTTCTGTATTTTTATTGCTATTACCTAATCTGCACAGTTCAACTAAAATTGTCTGCCTTACAGGGCCTGAGAAATAAGTTTTTTACTGTCACACTGTTTGTAAAGCTTTATCGCTTGTTTCACTGTATGAAGGGTATTAACGGGAGATTTTCTGTACTTGTTAAGCACCTATTTGTTTGATTTCCAGCCAAGGAGTGCATCATATAACTAATTTGTTTGCAGTTAAAAGCATTTTGTAGAGTCTCCTTGCTCCTTTATCTGTTTAAAAACTTTCATTTTGTGGCTCACTGCTGTTCTTCTGCTGTGATAAACATTTCTGTAGTGTTTACTGTCACTTGGTGGCTTTGCAGTTACCTGCCCCTAGTGTAAATTTGATCTGGGACACTCCTCCCAGTCTAGTGTCATTAGCTCATTCTACCTAATACAGAGAGAACATCTGAGAAGGCCAACCCACTTAGTTTCTTTCCTACTGTTCCTCCTTTCTCCCTTTCTAAAAAAAAAAAAAAAACATTGCCTGAATCTCCTTGTGTTCTGACTGTGCTTCTCAAACATTTTGGAAATATAGAGTATATTTTAGTGCATTTATTAAAACTGTATTTGCCTTAATATTGCTACAATTCAAGTGCTCTAGTTTGCACAGCATCTGAATTGTTTTAGTGTGTTTTAGCTGCTTTTTTGTATATATAGACTTCTCTGTATATGTTGACTAGCTACTTATTCTATTGTACTACTGCCTCATAAATCGTTTTTCAGTTGTGCACTTCCCTTGCTTCATTTAAAAAGTTTTAAATTGCTAATTCAGTAGAGTTTTAATTGCATTTACTGTTTAGGGCTACACACTCAAGTGTGTTAGCCTTTTCTGTGTTTACTTATGGTATTATTGCATTGTTTAGCCGGTTTTAACAAAAACAAACAAAAAAAAATGCTATCTTGTTTGCTCATTTCCCACCTTTCCTAGCTAATATAGTCTATATCCCAGGCTTTGCTGGTTTTAGGACTTTATTTTCTGTGTTCAAAGCTATCCAGACCTTGTTGTGGTAGAGGGAAGTCCTATTGCTTGCCAGTGGGAATAGTGAGCATTGTACTGCCTATCTAACACTAGAGGAGTGGTTTCCAGCTCTGAAATTGCAATTTTATTAGCCTTTTTGGGCTGATTTCTATCCCTTTCAACTTTCTGGCCTAAAAACGTGTGGGATTGCGCATTTTTTGCATCGTGCAGCACTGCGGGGCTATGGTTAAATTATTCCAGGTGCCAGAAAGTCTGCTCTTCAAATTTTCTCTTAGAACTAGCTGGTTTCTCAGTAGTAGCACTAAACTCTGAACCCCTGTGACTAGCACTTGCTCTAGAACCTGCTGAAAAGCACTAGGAAGCCTTAAACTGATACAAGCACTCAACTCTCCTTGTTAATAAGGAGAAATTAATCGTAGGCACTAAACAGCCTATAATTGCAAAGTACCTTGCAAAGGTAAGGGAAAACAGCTGTTGTACTTTACAAAAAAGCACTTAAACAGGCATGTCCAAGGGTCAGCTTCCAGTGATTTCTACTATCCACCCAGTGAATCTGGGCATAGTGGGGCAATGCAGCAACTGCCTCATATACACAGACAACCGTCTTCTCCTACCACCCAACATTACAACCTGTGAGAGATGCACTTACATAGCCAAACTGGAAGCAAAGCTCTCTCCAGCTAAGATTGTGCTACACAATCAATAGGAGAAGGTTAACATCTACACTACACCTCAAGCAACACATAGCCCTTCAAAACCCACATCATCATCACCCACACATAGCAACACTAAACCCACATATGTGGAGGCCCTTAACATTAACCTGCCCAAGAAACAAGGACCTCCGAAGCTGAAACGCAAACAAACACCAGTCACAACTAAAGTGACACTTAGCTCACAACACCAGTGTGCCACCCAAAAACAGCCCCTAAGAAAAGACAATGTACCCAGCACTTTAGTCATAGGTGACTCTATAGTCAGGCACACTGATGTCCTACTCACCAGGCTGAACAAGGAGAAAATTACAGTCAGCTGCCTGTCGGGTGCCAGGATCTGTCACATAATGCATGCACTCACGTCACTCCACAACAAGTACAAATACGACTCTGTCTTTGTACATGTTGGAGTGAATGACTTGAGACGTACCTCCCTGGACTACATGAAAAGAGACATGGAAGAGCTCTCGAATCATGTGGCCCAGGCAGGTATAACCCTAGCCATGCGTGGCATCCTGCCTTCGCCCAGAATGATACCACAGTAAAAGGACAAAATGAATGACTTCAACAATTGGCTAAGCTTCTGGTGTCATTCAAAGGGGATCCAGTATCTGTCTGCCTGGGACAACATGATTGACAAACCATGATGCTTTGCCAGAGATGGTCTGCACCTGTCACCCCTGAGATTCAGGTTACTGGCTAAAGCTCTTGCCACCCCTATAGTGCCTTTTTTAGGCAAGGTTCAAAGGACAACACCACCACTGTAACAGATACAAGCATGCAAAATATGAAGGTAATGCTACTCAATGCTAGAAGTCTAAACCTCAAAATGCACTCCTGAAAATGAAGAACATCAATATCTGTGCAGTAACTGAGTCCTGGTTCAAGGCTCCAGAGAGCACCTCTACAATACCAGGCTACAACTCTTACCACACTTTTCGGCCACCAAACCAAGACCAAAACACCAAAGGTGGAGGAGTGTCCATATTCACCAAGGATATTCACACCTCCAGGCTAGTTGCCCAACACAATGCATCTAAAATTCTCCAGGTGCAACTAACACTAGATAAGACTGCAATTCAAATTCTAGCTTGCTACAGATCCCCCACCATGCCCCAAGATTCTCACTACACCTTTCTAAACATACTGGAAAATGTTAAGATACAACCAAACACCCTAATACTGGGTGATTTCAACTACCCTGCCATTAACTGGGAACACTACTCAGGTACCAACACATTTTCCCAATGGTTCTTGGAATTCATAAATTCTAATGCTCTGGATCAACTAATCCATTGTCCCACCAGGGGCTCCAATACCCTAGACCTGGTTATTACCAACATGGGAGTTAGATGCTCCACACCAGTGGTCACCCCCTCATTGGTCAGGTCTGACCATAAGCAAATCACCCTTGACATCCACATCCCAACCCCACACCCCAAAAAGAAAACTCCGTAAAAAAATTCTCCAAAGCCAACTTCATGCTACTCAAGTCAGAAGTGGCACCCATGCAGACGGGAGCTGAATGTTCAACTGCTGAATCCTACACTAAGGCACTGTATGAGCACATCACTCATGCATGAATTGGGCAATCCCAAATAGAACCAAGATGTTCTCCTCCAAAAAAAGGAAGCCAATATGGTGGTCCCCTGGCATAAACAAACTATACAACAGAAGGAAGAAACTGTTGCAGAAAAGAGGAAAATCCCAGTATGCAAAAAACTCCCTTACCAGCCTCAGTAAGAAGATGAGATCCCTCATAAAATCCTCCAAAGCTAGTTATGAAAATAAAATTGCCAAAGATTCCAAAGACAACCACAAGGCATTCTATAGTTATGTCAAGAATCTAAATGGCAATGCTCAAATCTGCTCTGAGCTACAACAAAATGGCATTAAATATACCGATCCCAAGGATATTGCCAATATCCTGGCAGATCGATTTAGTGCCAACTTCACCCCCCCTCCCACCCCCTAAAGGGCCCATCTCAATACCAAAAGATTGCCAAATTCTAGTAATCATGGCCACACAAGTAGAAACTGCACTCTCCAAAGCTGAGAATACAGCATCCATGGGGCCAGATGACATCCCAGGCTGCGTACTACATGAAATACAAAATTAACTGGCACCTCACCTAAGTGTCATGTTTGATCATAGCCTCACTTCAGGCTTCATGCCCACTGAGTGGCACACAGCTACAGTTATCCCACTCCACAAGGGGGATCCACCTTAGATCCCAGGAACTAATGTCCCATCAGTCTGATGGGCCTGATCTGCAAGGGCATGGAATGCATTATCATGCAACTTATAAACAAAGACATTGGCAACCTTCAAACACTGGACCCCACCCAGTTTGGGTTCGTGTAGGGCTGATCTTGTCTCCTGAACCTGATTGACTTCTTCGAATCAGTCTCCAGAGCTGTGGACAAGGGTAAGGTGGTCCACACAGCCTATCTGGACCTCGTCAAGGCCTTTGACACCATCCCCCACTCCGGAATCATTGATAAACTTACTAAGCTGGGCATAAATCCCTACATCACTCGATGGGTTGCCAACTTGCTTACTGACAGAACCCAGACTGTAAAAGTAGCTGACTCCAAATCCAGCTCCAGACAAGTGACAACTGGAGTACCTCAGGGTTCAGTCCTGGCACCGCTCTTGTTTGGCAACTATTTCTCTGAAGTACAGGCCAACACTAAGGGACTCTGGCTAACAAAGTTTGCAGATGACTGCAAACTGGGAGCCATTGTTGAATCCCCAAATGATGTGGATATTCTACAAAAAGTCCTTACAGAAACAGATGCTTGGTGCCCGAGCCATGGGCTCAAGCTTAATGCTAAGAAATGTATAGTTATCCCCTTTGGGGAAAAACATGTACCCATGAATTACCACATAGGTGGCAGTACACTAAACACTGAAAGTGTGATGAAAGACTTAGGGACACAGGTGGACAGTGGTCTCACCTTCGATAATCACATCACCACAACAGTCAGCAAATCCTTCTATGTGGCACACCTCATCACTAAGGGCTTTCCATCCAGAAAAAGGAGGTCATTGTCCCACTGTACTCAACCTTCATTAGACCCATTATAGAGAACATCTGCAACAGCTGGAAAGGCCGCAGAAATACCTCACTAAAAGAATCACAGGCCTAAAGCAGATGCCCTATGCTGACCATCTAAGGTCATGTCAAACCCTGAGCTGTTGGACATGCTCCACTTAAAGAAATCCCAATCCCTCAGAGCCACAAGCTCCAGGGATCTAAACCTTGTCATCAAAATGAACAAAACATGCTGGAGGGATAGGTTCCTGACCCAGAGACTCCCCAGACTTTGGAATAGACTGCCCATACATGTCAAGCAGAGCACCTCCTTGGCCCTCTTCAAAAGGAACCTTGATGATTGGATGGTAGATAGGAAATTCACCCCAGGGAACATGTCATTCGCCCTGCTAGACAGGGGTCTAGGGAAGTAAATGTTGTGATAAGAAATATCCAGGGAATTGTTATGGCTAGGCTTGTATAGGCCCTAGGGCTGATAGCCTAGTACCAACCTATGAACCTATGAAGGTCGTATCCAAATAATGTCAAGGAAATGTATAGGCATAGCTTATGATATTAGAAATGGATCCCTTGACTCATCTAGTCTGTACATTATTTACTGGACAGACTGATGGCCATATGTAATTAACATCCTGTCATCCCTCTCTCCTGTCCAAGTATAGCAAGCCTTATAACCCATTCATACATTCTTTAATATTAAAGCAAACAAATGGAAACCAGTAAAATGCACAAAAGCAGTCCGGATAAGCACCGTAAAGCCCAAAAAAATGTTAAAGTCCTTATTGTAAAGGCTGTTTGCAGTACAAGCTGCAACACTGAAATTGAAATCCACTTGCACGTATAAAGCCACACTGAAGTCGGAAAAAACTTGAACCTTAACGCACTTTATTATTAAAACAAGCGTTTTCGCTGTGGTTAAAACTACAGCTTCATCAGAGGCAAAAGTAGAATGCAGTGTCAGAGTCAGGTTTTTATACAACACACCCTCGCCTTAATTAGTAATGCAATCGCAATGAAGGCGTGTTAGCAGCATTTCTTGCAAAAGTAAATTCAGGGAATGAAAGCTCTGTTTAGGAGCATTCTCAAATGTGTGTAGTTTCATACTTTTAAAACAGTTGGAAACCATAAAACATTGATGCATCAGCAGTTTGTTACGTTCATACACCAAGCAAATGTGCATTAAAAGCATGAAAGTGTGTAAGAAATATATACACAATAAAAGCAGTCTAAAAACAATGCATAACAGGTCTGCATATAAAAATGTTTATAGAAAAGTGTTTGTAAAAAAGTATCTAGTGAAATCACTACCTGCATATGTTACTACAAGTTACTATTAAAATAAAATAAAATGAAGTGAAAAGTGAAGTAAGACAAAGGTAAAGGAGTTATCTTTTATAGCTCCTCATTTTCAGGACACAAGCTATATTGCAATGTTCATTCAAACCTGGGTACGAAAATGAGTCTAATAATATTTGCCATTCTAGCTCCTTATTCTCCAAAAAGAGAGGTACTGGACCCCCTCTTTCTGTTTTCTTGACCTGGTCAATTGCAATAAAATGAAAGCTATGTCCTTGATGTTTCATTACGTGTTTAGCTAAAGCGTTTTCTTTTTTCAGTTTCCTTATGGCATAATCATGTTGGTAGAGCCTGTCCCGTAGTCTCCGGTCAGACTTGCCTATGTAAAATGCTTCACAGCAGTTACACTTAGCTAAATAAACTATTGATCTAGAATTACAGTTAAGCTTATGTGTAATGTGGTACTTTTTGTTGCGTATTACAAAGGAATTGGAAGCCTTCACAAGATGGCAATAGTTACATGCCCCGCACTGAAAACAGCCTTTTGTTCTAGTCATTAGCTCCGTCTGTTTACTTCTTTCTAGCAAAGTTTTCAAATTATTGCCTCTCCTATATGCTATCAGAGGTTTTGTGCCAAACTTGTCCATGAGTTCCTCATTATTTGTTATGTAATACCAATTTTTATAAAGTATAATTTGAATATTCCTCGAGTCAATACTGTAATTTGTGATGAAACTATTTACAAACGAGGTCCCTGTTATCTCAGTTTTGGAGGTTGCCCTAAGAAAGGGTATGTTCTCCCCAACCCTCGGATTAGCCTCTAAGTCTTCCTCTTGTCCACTCAAAATTTTGTGTGGAAGTAAGGGTAGAAATTGACCTTCCCTTCTTTTATTATTGATCTCATCCAGTATTTCTTCAAATAAAGTATTTGGGTATCCTCTGTTGGTGAACATTACTTCCAAGATTTTACATTCTTCTTGGAATAGTATCTCATTACTGCACATCCTGGCTGCTCGAATTAGCTGTCCCTTTATAATAGCCTTCTTTTGCTTGAATGGGTGGCAGCTGTTGTAATGTAAAAAGGAGTTGCAGTAGGTTGGTTTTCTGTATATCTTTGAAGAATATTCACAATTGTTAACTTCTTTATACAAATGAACATCAAGGTAGTCAATGCTTAGCTCTGAGAATTTAGATGTGAATTTTAAAAAGTCAGTTGTGTTGTTAATAGAAGAAACAAATTCATTTGCTAGTGTCTCATCGCCATCAAAAAGGATGAAAATATCATCCAGGTATCTTGTGTAGAACTTGATACGGTTCGTTGTGTTAACGTCTTTAAGAATGTTGTCAACCTCCCAGTAGGCCATAAATAGGTTAGCTACTGTAGCACCACATGGGGATCCCATAGCTACACCTTGTTTCTGGAGATAATATTTCCCATTAAAGATGAAGAAGTTGGACGTAAGTATGATGTCTAAAAGTTGGGATACTAAATCAATTTCATTTTTGGGTGCTCCCAAACGATCTAACATTAGTGAAATCCATTCAATAGCCTCCAGGTGAGGTATAGACGTGTATAGATCTATGACGTCAATAGTAAGGAAGTTCAATGAGTCGCTGTAATCAATTTCACTTATCTTTTTTAAAAATGTCCACGAGTCCTTGCAAATGTGTGATATTTTCTTAATATATTTGCTCAGGATAATTTCTACAAGTTGGGCACTGGGGTATGTAAAAGAGACTCGGCTATCAATCAATGCCCGGATTGGTGGATTAACCAAGTTTTTATGAATTTTTGGTATACCAAAAATTACTGGTGTCCTAGGCATTGTGATGTCAATGTAATTGTAGGTGTCAATATCAATGCACCCACTAATAAATAGGTCCCTTAAAAAAACACTAGTCCTAGAAATTGACATGTTCATCTCATTCAGTGACGATGGATAAGCTGGACTATCGAGGACAGTTTCCATTTTACTAATATATAGAAAGTTGTCAAAGATTACAAGCCCACCTCCTTTGTCAGATTTTACTACCCTGACCGGTGCTTTACATAAGTTTTCCAAGCCTTGTAGTTGTTCTTCTGTGATGTTATAGTCTGACCGGTTGTTTTTAGTATGTGAGAAAGTGACCATTTGTCTGAGGTCCAATTCACAAGTTTTTTCAAAAAGTGTTAAAATGTTGTGTAGTGGGGGGTTATAAGTACTAGCTAATTTCAAATTAGTATTCATGTTAGTAACATCATTGTTAAACATTACATGCAAATTCAGTTTCCTGACAAAGCATTTCAAGTCAATCAACGTCTTAACAAGGTTACATTTAGTTGTAGGAACAAAAGTGTTCCCGAATGCTAGTAGTTCTATCAGGGATGGGGGCACGTGAAAGCTAGAAAAATTATAGATTTTAAAGTCGCCTTTTCATTCGTTAAGATACTTAAGTCACCTAACATGTTGTTGTTAGTGATAGGCGTTGAATTGGGAGTAGAGTCACCTGTTACTATCGTCTGGACCAGTTCTTGTTGTAGTAAGGGCTGTTTGGGTTCCCTAAAAAATGCCTTCCCTGATTTTCATACCTTTGTTGGTTGTGTTGTTGCCCACTCCTGGTGTTGTGCACTTTCACATAGTTGCCACGTGGAGGTGCACCTGAGTTAAAGTTCGTTCCTGTTTCATCCCAGTCATCACCTCCACTTAGGTTTGGCTCATTGTTTTCATTCCCAGTTTCTGTAATAGTACTGTCAACTTGAGTATTAGTTGAAGCCATTAGTTTAGGATAAGCTGTTCCATTAGAATAGCTCAACCTATCCCTTGCCAGTTTTTTATTTTTGTTCACTTTTAACTTATCCACTAAACTGTCAATACTGGAAAAATACGAGAATAATCGTATTTATATCTATCAAAGTGCAAGTTTTGTTTTAAGGAACTGTCCAGTTGGTTGACTTCTTCAATTAATCTCGTAATATGTGTGCTGTAATGTTTAGAGATCAATTCCATAAGCTCAATTCCTTGTTTGTCAAACAATGTCCTTAAGTCAGCACAAAAACCTTTATTTTTAAAAATTCCAGTAGGGTTAAAAGAGGACCGCAAGCCTTTTGGAATGATTTTCTCTGAGATACATTGTTGAAAATAAACTGTCTCTAATTGAAGTTTTTTCAGCTTCAATAGTTTATTATCAAAGTATTTTAAACTGTCTGTTATTGTGTTCTCACTCACCGTAGAGTTAGATAGCCCCATAGCCGGTTGTTCCAGAGGTGTACCAAACCTCAAGTTGTCTGTGTTTTGAATCCAATCCAAATCCCAAAGTTCGGAACACCAATAAGCCCTGGTGGCATTGGTAAAGAAACTCCGTTCCTTGATGTTGAAGGACTACCAGTTAGGATGTCCCTTAAGGAATGAACACCATTTGGTGGTTCAATAATGTCCTCGTTACGGACAGGTTGACCTGGAGGTATGGAATCCAGGTTCACACTTGCTTGGTGTATGAACGTAACAAACTGCTGATGCATCAATGTTTTATGGTTTCCAACTGTTTTAAAAGTATGAAACTACACACATTTGAGAATGCTCCTAAACAGAGCTTTCATTCCCTGAATTTACTTTTGCAAGAAATGCAGCTAACACGCCTTCATTGTGATTGCATTACTAATTAAGGCGAGGGTGTGTTGTATAAAAACCTGACTCTGACACTGCATTCTACTTTTGCCTCTGATGAAGCTGTAGTTTTAACCACAGTGAAAACGCTTGTTTTAATAATAAAGTGCGTTAAGGTTCAAGTTTTTTCCGACTTCAGTGTGGCTTTATACGTGCAAGTGGATTTCAATTTCAGTGTTGCAGCTTGTACTGCAAACAGCCTTCACAATAAGGACTTTAACATTTTTTTGGGCTTAAGGTGCTTGTCCAGACTGCTTTTGTGCATTTTACTGGTTTCCGTTTGTTTGCTTTAACAGTATGTCTTCTGGCAGCCCTGACAGCCCGACTAGTCCATGATTATTCGCATCCAACAACGTAACTGTGGATGAATGTAATGATCTTACCAGTTTAATCCACGCATTAAACAAAAGAATGGATTCTTTTGTCAGCAAACTTGACGCTTTGGACCAGCGCGTCAATTTTACCACACAACAAGTCACCGGATCACACCATCTACACCCAGCCTTACCTGCTAGAGGATTACAAAGAGGAGTGACGGGAACTCCTTCTGACACTAATTCTTTGCTGAACCTGGATCCAATACCTCCAGGTCAACCTGTCCGTAACGAGGACATTATTGAACCACCGAATGGTGTTCATTCCTTAAGGGACATCCTAACTGGTAGTCCTTCAACATCAAGGAATGGAGTTTCTTTACCAATGCCACCAGGGCTTATTGGTGCTCCGAACTTTGGGATTTGGATTCAAAACACAGACAACTTGAGGTTTGGTACACCTCTGGAACAACCGGCTATGGGGCTATCTAACACTACGGTGAGTGAGAACACAATAACAGACAGTTTAAAAGACTTTGATAATAAACTATTGAAGCTGAAAAAACTTCAATTAGAGACAGTTTATTTTCAACAATGTATCTCAGAGAAAATCATTCCAAAAGGCTTGCGGTCCTCTTTTAACCCTACTGGAATTTTTAAAAATAAAGGTTTTTGTGCTGACTTAAGGACATTGTTTGACAAACAAGGAATTGAGCTTATGGAATTGATCTCTAAACATTACAGCACACATATTATGAGATTAATTGAAGAAGTCAACCAACTGGACAGTTCCTTAAAACAAAACTTGCACTTTGATAGATATAAATACGATTATTCTCGTATTTTTCCAGTATTGACAGTTTAGTGGATAAGTTAAAAGTGAACAAAAATAAAAAACTGGCAAGGGATAGGTTGAGCTATTCTAATGGAACAGCTTATCCTAAACTAATGGCTTCAACTAATACTCAAGTTGACAGTAGTATTACAGAAACTGGGAATGAAAACAATGAGCCAAACCTAAGTGGAGGTGATGACTGGGATGAAACAGGAACGAACTTTAACTCAGGTGCACCTCCACGTGGCAACTATGTGAAAGTGCACAACACCAGGAGGAGGCAACAACACAACCAACAAAGGTATGAAAATCAGGGAAGGCATTTTTTAGGGAACCCAAAACAGCGCCCTTACTACAACAAGAACTGGTCCAGACGATAGTAACAGGTGACTCTACTCCCAATTCAACGCCTATCACTAACAACAACATGTTAGGTGACTTAAGTATCTTAACGAATGAAAAAGGCGACTTTAAAATCTATAATTTTTCTAGCTTTCACGTGCCCCCATCCCTGATAGAACTACTAGCATTCGGGAACACTTTTGTTCCTACAACTAAATTTAACCTTGTTAAGACGTTGATTGACTTGAAATGCTTTGTCAGGAAACTGAATTTGCATGTAATGTTTAACAATGATGTTACTAACATGAATACTAATTTGAAATTAGCTAGTACTTATAACCCCCCACTACACAACATTTTAACACTTTTTGAAAAAACTTGTGAATTGGACCTCAGACAAATGGTCACTTTCTCACATACTAAAAACAACCGGTCAGACTATAACATCACAGAAGAACAACTACAAGGCTTGGAAAACTCATGTAAAGCACCGGTCAGGGTAGTAAAATCTGACAAAGGAGGTGGGCTTGTAATCTTTGACAACTTTCTATATATTAGTAAAATGGAAACTGTCCTCGATAGTCCAGCTTATAGTTCATCGTCACTGAATGAGATGAACATGTCAATTTCTAGGACTAGGGTTTTTTTAAGGGACCTATTTATTAGTGGGTGCATTGATATTGACACCTACAATTACATTGACATCACAATGCCTAGGACACCAGTAATTTTTGGTATACCAAAATTCATAAAACTTGGTTAATCCACCAATCCGGCATTGATTGATAGCCGAGTCTCTTTTACATACCCCAGTGCCCAACTTGTAGAAATTATCCTGAGCAAATATATTAAGAAAATATCACACATTTGCAAGGACTCGTGGACATTTTTAAAAAAGATAAGTGAAATTGATTACAGTGACTCATTGAACTTCCTTACTATTGACGTCATAGATCTATACACGTCTATACCTCACCTGGAGGCTATTGAATGGATTTCACTAATGTTAGATCGTTTGGGAGCACCCAAAAATGAAATTGATTTAGTATCCCAACTTTTAGACATCATACTTACGTCCAACTTCTTCATCTTTAATGGGAAATATTATCTCCAGAAACAAGGTGTAGCTATGGGGTCCCCATGTGGTGCTACAGTAGCTAACCTATTTATGGCCTACTGGGAGGTTGACAACATTCTTAAAGACGTTAACACAACGAACCGCATCAAGTTCTACACAAGATACCTGGATGATATTTTCATACTTTTTGATGGCGATGAGACACTAGCAAATGAATTTGTTTCTTCTATTAATAACACAACTGACTTTTTAAAATTCACATCTAAATTCTCAGAGCTAAGCATTGACTACCTTGATGTTCACTTGTATAAAGAAGTTAACAATTGTGAATATTCTTCAAAGATATACAGAAAACCAACCTACTGCAACTCCTTTTTACATTACAACAGCTGCCACCCATTCAAGCAAAAGAAGGCTATTATAAAGGGACAGCTAATTCGAGCAGCCAGGATGTGCAGTAATGAGATACTATTCCAAGAAGAATGTAAAATCTTGGAAGTAATGTTCACCAACAGAGGATACCCAAATACTTTATTTGAAGAAATACTGGATGAGATCAATAATAAAAGAAGGGAAGGTCAATTTCTACCCTTACTTCCACACAAAATTTTGAGTGGACAAGAGGAAGACTTAGAGGCTAATCCGAGGGTTGGGGAGAACATACCCTTTCTTAGGGCAACCTCCAACACTGAGATAACAGGGACCTCGTTTGTAAATAGTTTCATCACAAATTACAGTATTGACTCGAGGAATATTCAAATTATACTTTATAAAAATTGGTATTACATAACAAATAATGAGGAACTCATGGACAAGTTAGGCACAAAACCTCTGATAGCATATAGGAGAGGTAATAATTTGAAAACTTTGCTAGAAAGAAGTAAACAGTCGGAGCTAATGACTAGAACAAAAGGCTGTTTTCAGTGCGGGGCATGTAACTATTGCCATCTTGTGAAGGCTTCCAATTCCTTTGTAAAACGCAACAAAAAGTACCACATTACACATAAGCTTAACTGTAATTCTAGATCCATAGTTTATTTAGCTAAGTGTAACTGCTGTGAAGCATTTTACATAGGCAAGTCTAACCGGAGACTACGGGACAGGCTGTACCAACATGATTATGCCATAAGGAAACTGAAAAAAGAAAACGCTTTAGCTAAACACGTAATGAAACATCAAGGACATAGCTTTCATTTTATTGCAATTGACCAGGTCAAGAAAACAGAAAGAGGGGGTCCAGTACCTCTCTTTTTGGAGAATAAGGAGCTAGAATGGCAAATATTATTAGACTCATTTTCGTACCCAGGTTTGAATGAACATTGCAATATAGCTTGTGTCCTGAAAATGAGGAGCTATAAAAGATAACTCCTTTACCTTTGCCTTACTTCACTTTTCACTTCATTTTGTTTTACTTTAATAGTAATTTGTAGTAACATATACTTTTCACTACTTTTAAGACTTATACTTAGCAAGGCTTCCAACTATAGTTGCAGGTAGTGATTTCACTAGATACTTTTTTACAAACACTTTTCTATAAACATTTTTATATGCAGACCTGTTATGCATTATTTTTAGACTGCTTTTATTGTGTATATATTTCTTACACACTTTCATGCTTTTAATGCACATTTGCTTGGTGTATGAACGTAACAAACTGCTGATGCATCAATGTTCCATGGTTTCCAACTGTTTTAAAAGTATGAAACTACACACTTTTGAGAATGCTCCTAAACAGAGCTTTCATTCCCTGAATTTACTTTTGCAAGAAATGCTGCTAACACGCCTTCATTGCGATTGCATTACTAATTAAGGCGAGGGTGTGTTGTATAAAAACTTGACTCTGACACTGCATTCTACTTTTGCCTCTGATGAAGCTGTAGTTTTAACCACAGCGAAAACGCTTGTTTTAATAATAAAGTGCGTTAAGGTTCAAGTTTTTTCCGACTTCAGTGTGGCTTTATACGTGCAAGTGGATTTCAATTTCAGTGTTGCAGCTTGTACTGCAAACAGCCTTCACAATAAGGACTTTAACATTTTTTTGGGCTTTACGGTGCTTGTCCAGACTGCTTTTGCATACTTTCTTTAATGCATTCATTCACTGATTATGACCTTTCTATATGGCTAAAAAAGCTCTCTTCTAGGCATCCACCACTCTTTCTGTTAAATAATATCCTCTTGTGTCTCCTCTGAGGTGTCATTATGTATCTCCTAAGTGTGCCTTGTTCTGATGAAGATCTGTATTTTAAATACGGTACCCTGTTGGCCTCTAGTTTTTTTAAGGCACTTAAAAAAACTTCTCTGCCATGTTACCTGCTTTCTTCAGGTGAGGTTCTACATGTCCAATTGTTTTAGTCTCTGTCTTTATATGGTTGTACTGTAGACTGTACAGCATTTTTTATTAAAGTCCTTTTGTCTGTGTCTCTCCTTCCTATGTTCTTTCAAAGATGAGGTCTTCAGAACTGTACACAGACCTTCTTGTAGGGTCTTACCATCTGTTTA
The DNA here is from genome assembly GCF_019279795.1 of Protopterus annectens. NCBI lineage: Eukaryota > Metazoa > Chordata > Ceratodontiformes > Protopteridae > Protopterus > Protopterus annectens. The sequence continues at coordinate 1,190,100,496 of NC_056735.1, read as the reverse complement.
AGAGTGATAATAGCTTATTGTTTACTGAATTTCAAATTATGACTGTTTCTGCTACAGAATAACAAATTATTCCAAACTTAGATCACTGTAAAGTAAACCACCTTGCTTTCTGTTTAGTAGGCAGCAACTGATTAATAAGACATGAGTAATTTGATTCTGTGAAACATAATCAACTTCCACACAGCAGATGATCATTTTGCTATTTTTGTAATATATACATTTTATGCACTGGTTTGCACTCAGATTTACTAATTGCTTGGCAAATCTCCTCTACCAACAGTATGTTGTTGTCCTCTGGAGTAGGAAGGCAGTTTTTTTTTTTTTTTTTACAGCCTGACCCAAGATGTCTTTCAGTCTGTACTGGTGGTAAGCCCCCCCCCCCCATTATTTATGCAGCTCCTCCAGTTTCTACTTGGTGGTTGCTTCTTCTTCTGGCTTTTTCCCGGTTAGGGGTCACCACAGTGGATCACCTGTCCGCTCATGATTGGTAGTGGAGTTTTACGGTGTCGAGTTGCCAGCCCGGTGCCCAACCTTTCACAGAAGGCACACACATGCACGCACTCACACCTAGGGCCAATTTAGAGTGTCCAATCCACCTACAGTATGTCTTTGGGATGTGGGAGGAAACCGGAGCACCCATAGGAAACCCACGCGACCACATGGAGGACATGCAGACTCCACACAGAAGGCACCCCAGCCGAGGATTGAACCGGAGAACCTCTTGCTGTGAGGTGGCAACGCTAACCTCTGCACCACTGTGGCTGCCCAGCTGCCATCAAAATGAGGAGTTCACTCACCTGTTAATGAAGGAAAATGAACCAAAGCCTCATACTTATTTTTTCCAGATAGATAAGCTTGTCCCTGTGCCAGAGTGCTGGCTACTTTTACCTCTTATAACTATTTGAGGGCAATATCAGAAAGCATTTTTGTACAAACAAATGTTCACATCTTCAAGTCACTGTGAAGCAAATTCTTGAAATTCTTACCAAGCAAATGCTTAAAATCTGTATACATCAGCTACTTTTTCTGAGTAATTTATTTGTTCATGTGTGATTACAGGGATAGTAGACCAGTCCAGTTTGGACCCATTTCAGCCATAGTCTGGACCAAAGACAAGTACAAAGACAAATCTTGCAGTATGCAAATAACACAGGAATGTGTCATGAGAAGCATTTTTGATATAAAAGGCAGCTATGGCCAAATGTAAGAGCTGCAGACTTGCACAGCTTCAGAGTAAACATATAATGCATGGGTATTTGAGAGTAGGCTGCCATATTCTAAATAAATAATAGGGTGCAATTTGGATGTTATTTGTTATTTTCATTGCATAGTAACACAATGGATTAGTTGTGAGAGTCTCTTTCTGCTGGAGATGGAACCAGACATTTCTAGTCAGCAGTGTGATATAGAAATTATTATAATGCTGGAAAATCTGCTAGATTTATAATTATACACACACACAACACAGTGGCTTTTATTTTTTACATCAAAATCTGTGTTGCACAAAAGAGCTGTATATGTTTATGAGGTATTTAGTCAAGATTCCCACATTTTTCCACAAACTGCTGCCTTTTTTTTGGGTCTATATCAGAACATCGAAATATTAAAACTTCGAATGTTCTGATATCGAACACTATTCAGCGAATGCTAAGAATAGCGAAGGTGCAGAACAGCAAATTCTTTCCTTGGGAAAGAATTTGTTTGTCCGTTTCTGTGGCTTCGCTATTTTTAGCACTGTGGTGGAAAGTTACGGGTTGGATTCAGGTAAGTGTGTGATTGTTCGTACGTTAGGGTTAGGGGCAGGTTAAGTGAGTTAGGGTTAGGGTGCGGGTTAGGCGTGTGTGCGATAGTGACAGACTTTAGGGTTAGGGGCAGTTTAAGTGAGTTAGGGTTAGGGCATGGGTTAGGTGAGTGTGTGATAGTGATGGACCTTAGGGTTAGGGCTTAGGTTAAGGTAAGTGGGGAGATAGTAGTGTATGTTTAGTTTAGTGTAGCGTTAGATGTAGGAATTTAAGTGTATGTGTGTGGTTGCTGTTTGTTTGATGTGCTTGTGTTGTGTGTATGTGTTTCAGAGCAGCAAATTTTTTCCATGGGAAAAAATTCGCTGTTCTGAATGTTTGATATTTTCATGTTTAGATGTTTTGGGGCAGATGAAATGGTGTTCGCGACTTTCATCTTTCGATAACGTGATATAAACGCTTTTTTTTGGGACTGATGCTAAGAAAAGCCTAAGGCAATGCCAATGTCCTTAAGAATTACATCTGGCTTTTCACAGAATTAATCTTTGTAGGATAAGATTTTTCATAATACAAAGAGGAATTAAAGAATTGTCTAGCTAAAACAAAGCTGTAAACTGCAATGAAATATAACAATGCATTCATTTCCAAAGACATTTCAAACAGAAATTTGACAGAACTGCCATAAAATAAGTTTTTTTTTTTTCGTGCTAAACTGTATATTCTATATGATTCTGAAGAAGTCTTATGCCAAGAATCAAGACCACATTTTGGGTATTTTCTCCAAAATGACATTGTTCACATTTATGAAACAAAGCATTAGTGGGAGACAAATTAAGTGCATCATCAGGGTGAACTATTTTTAAATATATTGACACATTTTTTTCTTTTGCATTTTATTCTTGCGGACTTTCATTGGTGAAAGTATTTAAGACACTTCAATTCTCCAAGAGGGTAATTTCACACAGTAAATGCCAAAATTTATTTTATTAAGTTTTTGTGTGATACAGTTGGCCTGCATTATTATGTTCTACTGTTTTATTTACTTTAACTAGGACATGTCTGAAAATGGACACTTGTGGTCCAGCACACCTCTCTGTTAAAATAAAGAAAACAAAATCTGGCCATGATTTCCTACATCTCTAAGAATGTAACAACACTGTGAAGTCATCCAATAATCAGGTGTGCTCTTTCTAACCTCAGGAATAAGCAAAATCTTAAAACTACACAGAGCTCCAAGTCACTTATGTTGCCATGGGTATCTGTGGCTAGATTAACTCTCAAAACAATAAATACTGGATTAAAAAAAAAATCCACATAAGTGTGATTACAAACACATGTAAAAATAACACAGGAGAGCAAAACAAGGCTGTAAGTAAACCGGAACATGCACTAAACACAGTATCCAGTAAGTTTTATGGCTTAATAAAGCCCATATCAGGTGAAAGCACTTGCCAATTCATGCTTCCTCAATAAATCGATTTGTATTTGGAGATTATACGTTTGTGGATTCCTGCTTACTGTGTTTGGACTTAATACGCTTGTGACTTACTGGATACTATGTTTAGTGCATGTTCCGGTTTACTTACAGCCTTGTTTTGTTCTCCTGCGTTCTTTTTATTGGGATTATTCTGTTGTTTCATTTGAAGAGCATTCACTTCCTGGTGATCTGGTTGTTTTTTTAATTACATGTAAAAATAAAATGCCAAACTAATTTGGACAAAGATACTTCAAACTAATTATGAAATATTAAATAATGTAAATTATACAATAAAAGAAAAATGTAACTAATAGAACATTGTATTCTACTTATAATTAAAGTCTACATTGCCATATTTTAAAATGTTCTATATTATTTAGGTTTTATGGCAACCATGGAATTATTATATTTAAGGTCCAGATTGTAGACAAATGAAGCCCACTGCATTAGGGGGTTGGATAACTGCAAAAAGAGATCATTTTCATTGTGTTCAGTTTATTTATCAATTTTCATGGTCCATGTAGTTTTACATGTTCAGATGTTTGACATATAAATGTCCTATTCCTCAAAAAGTATCTGGGGACTGTAGTATTACACTGATTTAGTTAAAATGTACAAATGTGGAATATTCAAATAATGTGTTTTTCAAAGTTTCCTAAGGACATTTTGTCTTAGCACATATTTTAGTATCAGTAGTGTTCATGGTGTTCTACAGTTTAAGACTGCATGTGCACTACACTTTGACTAAATTAAATGTCATGAGGGTAGAGTCTGCAGCAGTTTAGCAAACCCAAGACTTAAATGGATGGAGCACTAACTATGACCCAAATGACTTAGTTTCAAAGAGTGGTCTGGTCTAGGTGTAGGAAGAGTTAACTTGGAATGAAGAATAATTAGGCATTACCTGCACACCTCTTCTTGGGAGTGGTAGGGGTTATGTGTCTCAGGGGCACACAGGGCATCCTGAAGTGTTAAATCACTAGCAAATGGGGGCAATACCCTTCACATATACCCACGTCTTCCGCAATACTATAGGCTTGTGTGGGGAACCAGGGCTAAAAGTACCCCCCCCCCCCAAGGTCTGCCTGTATGATTGCCATTGAGAAGTGAATCTCTTGCCTGTAGTATGGCAATAAATGGGCATAACTGTTCCTACATACAAAGAATGAATGAACATACAGCTGCTATAGTACATTATGGCAGGAAGGCACATAGAGCAAAACACGCACCCCAAAAATAAACAAATAAATAAATAAACAGACAAATAAATAAGCAAATTCATTAATTAATACAAAAAAATAGTTTGAAGCAGTTTTACTCTGTGAATCTACTAATTTGTCATAACAGTTCAGTGTTTAATCAGAAACAATAAGTGTTACTTTAATTAGTACAAAAGTGCTCTGATACAATGTTTCATTACAGGAAAAATGTATTAGTAATGCTGATAGTTTTAATCAGTCACAAAGGCTCACAATATGCGTATGCGATAGTTACTAAGTTCATCTTTTTTTAACATTTCAGAAATATTATACACACATTATTCTTTGCTTAGTGTGATTTATGTATAATAAAACATACAGTGCAATGTTTTCATTCTGTTTTTTGATTACATAAGTCAGTTTATCAGCATTCATTGTTACAGATTCATTGCATTGGTAAGCAAACCTTTTTATGCTCAGTCCTCAATGATCACCATCATTTCATTGATTCTGGCTAGTTGAACTAGTTCTTTTCCAGCCCTCCTGAGTACCTTAAAGGAAAACTCCACCCTCTCATACAGTTTAACTCAATTGTTAGTTTTCTTTTCTCCCTACAATATGGTTCCAGCATTGTGTAGGTACCCAAAACCTGCTTGCACTTTTTAAAACTTTTATTTCCTTGCATTGGAGTCAAAGGAAGGGAAAACCCACCTACTTTTTTTTTTAATCTCAACTTCTCACATACATTGCAAATAAATTCGTCTCCACATGCATGACATATCATAGACATGGTTAAATCTGTCGTTTACCCTGTCAGGTACTGCTGTCAGTCTTAGATGGGAAATTAATCCTGCTAATGTCAGGAACACAGCAGCTGATTTTAAAAAGACAGAAAGCTGTGGAATTGTTTTCCACTGTTTTTATTGCAGAGGGGAGGAGAACTTAACACTTTCCTTTCATAGCAAAACAAAGCAATTAGATCAGTCAGGGATTTCAAGGAATTGTCAACTCTTCTTACAAATTTACAATAAGCAGCAACACAATATTGAAATGCCAAGCTTTAAATGTGATTGATAATAGTTTATATGTTAAGATGACTTAAATGTAGTATCAAAGATTTCTGTGACATTTAGGAAAAAGTCAGAAAATATTTTTTCTTGTAAAGTATCAATGCATTTACCATTTTCAAAGCCCCCCTCCCCACACATGCCAGAACCGCAGAAAGAGAGTCAGGTGGCAATCCTATCAACTAGGTGCACTTATACTGTTCATAAAAAGGTCTTTTATGCTTTTTTGTGACATCCTTCTACAGGGGGATGTATATCTAGTACATGGAGATCCATTGTAAGAGATTCCAACTGACTTTGAGTTAATCCTTACATTGTTAGAGTGCAACCATAATATACAGCTGAATTCATAGCTCTCAACCAACCAGGGACAAATCTCAACAGAATCAGAGACAAATCCGAAAATATTCAGGGACAATCAGGGACACTTTTAAAATATCAGCACTATTAACTTGAGACAATGACAGAATACATGCATAACTAATCTGAGATACTTCAGGTGCATTTAACATTGGGTAAGACAGCGATTCAGGTCATAGCCTGCTATCAGTCCCCAACCATGTCCCAAGATTCACACTCCACATTCCTAAGCACCCTGGAGAATATTAGGGTCCAACCTAACACTCTCATACTGGGCAACTTCAACTACCCCTCCATTAACTGGGAAAACTACTCATGTACCAACACAGTTGGCCAACGCTTTCTGGAATTCATTAATTCCAATGCCCTGGACCAGCTTGTTCTTACCCCCACTAGAGGTAGCAACATCCTTACCTGGTCATTACTAACATGGGCAACTCCTCCCTGGTTAGATCTGATCACAAGCTAATCACCTTTGAAATCTACATCTTTCCCACCCCTCCACCCCCACCCCCAACAAAGGTAACCACCATGAAAAACTTCTTCAAAGCTAACTTTTGGCTCCTAAAACAGAGGTGGTTAACTTCATGGCACCCATGCAAATGGAGAATATTTGCTTGACCACCAAATCATACACCAGTGCACTGTACGAACATGTACACAAATGCATGGCTCTCGCCATACCCAATAGAACTAAGACGCTCTCCTCAAAAAAAAGAAGCCAATCTGGTGGCCCCTGCCATAAACAAACTCTACAACAGAAGGAGGAAACTGATGCGGAATAAGGTGAAGTCCTAAGACTGGAAAAACTCCCTTATCAGCTTCAACAAAAGGTTGAGATCCCTCATCAAATCCTCTAAAGCTAGCTATGAAAACAGAATTGCAGCAGATAGTAAAGACAACCACAAGGCCTTCTATAGTTATGTAAAGAATCTCCATGGCAATACCAAGATTTGCTGTGAGCTACTGCACAATGGTACCTCCTATACCGAGCCAACAGATATTGCAAATACACTGGCAGACAGATTCAGTGCTAACATTACCCCCCCCAAAGGACCAATTACAATACCAGTAGATTGCCAGACACCCAGTATTACTGCTGCACAGGTTAAAACAGCACTGTCCAAGGCCAAGAATACAGCTTCTATGGGACCTGACAGTATCTCTGGTTGTGTTCTACATGAACTACAGAGTGAACTGGCACCTCACCTGTGTGCCCTTTTCAATCACAGCCTCACCTCAGGCTTTGTCCCTACCGAATGGTGCACTGCTACAGTCATCCCTCTCCACAAAGGAGGAGAGACTACAGATCCCGGGAACTATCGCCCCATTAGCCTGATGAGTCTGATATGCAAAGCTATGGAACACATCATCATGGACCTAATAAACAAGGATATAGGGAATCTTCAAACTCTGGATCCCACACAGTTTGGTTTTGTGAAGGGTAGATCATGCCTGCTCAACTTAGTCGACTTTTTTGAGTCAGTCACCAGAGCTGTGGATGAAGGTAAGGTGGTTCATACAGCCTACCTTGATCTGGCCAAGGCCTTTGATGCCATTCCCCACTCAGGAATCATAGAAAAACTCACTAAGCTAGTCATCAACTCCTATATCACTAGGTGGGTTGTAAACTGGCTCACAGATAGAACTCACAGTGTGAAAGTAGCTGACTCCAAGTCAGACTGCCGACCAGTGGAGTCCCACAGGGTTCAGTCCTGGGTCCTCTCCTATTTGGTATTTACTTCTCTGAAGTCCAGGCCAACAAAAAGGGACTCTGGCTGACAAAGTTCGCAGATGATTGCAAGTTGGGAGCTATTATTAACTCCCCAAGTGATGTTGACATCCTACAGAAAGACCTCAATGAGACCAACGACTGGTGTCAGAACCATGACCTTAAGCTCAGTGCCAAAAAATGTGTCTTCATCCCCTTTTGGAAAAAAACCATCTCCCTTGAATTACCACATTGATGGTAGTCCATTGAAAACAGAAGATGTTATAAGAGATCTGGAAACACAGGTTGACAGCAACCTCTTTTTGACCACCATGTTGCCACTGTAGTCAGAAAGTCCTTTTATGTGGCACATCTCATTACTAAGGGTTTTGCATCCAGGAAGAAAGAGGTCATTGTCTCTCTCTACTCTTCCCTCATTAAGCCAATCATCAAGTACAATGCCCCATTTGGAATGTACCTCACTAGACACCTGCAACAACTGGAGAGGCTGCAAAAGTACTTCACAAAGAGGATCATAGGCCTTAAACACTAGTCCTATATGGACAGACTAAAAAAAAAACCCAACTATTCTCTGACTCATATCGCCTACTTAGAGACGATCTCTGCTTGACTTACAAAGCCATATCTGACCCAGCTCTGTTAGGAATGCTACATCTAAAGAAATCCCAATCCCTCCACACCACACGCTCCAGAGACCTCAACCTCATTACCACAATCAACAGAACATGCTGGAGGGACAGGTTCATAACCCAGAGACTGCCCATGTTATGGAATAGACTTTCCATACATGTCAAGCAGAGCACCTCAGTGGCCCTCTTCAAGAGAAATCTTGATAAGTGGATGGGAAATAGAAAATTCACCCTGGGGATCACTCCAGTGGCTCTACTCGACAGAGGCACTAGGAACTAAGGTTGGGTGACAAGATGCCAGGGGAATATGAGAACATGAATTAATATACAGTTTCTGAAGTAAAAAAAGTCTATAACTCTAATTATTGTCATTATATATTGAATACAATCCACATTTTCTTTGAAAGTCACCAGTTTTAGGAGGGATTAAAAGGGACAGAACTAAAATTTGAGCCAAAATCAGGAACATCACTGAAAATCCGGGACAGCTGAGAGGTATGGCTAAATTTACTTTAACATACATTTACTATGTGCCCTTGCATTAAAAACAATAAAAAAAGGAAATCAGAAGTAAATAACTGTTTAAATGCATGCACACACACACACACACACACACACACACACACACACACACACACACACACACACACACACACACACACACATACACACACACATGGTATGTGTGTGTGTGTGTGTGTGTGTGTGTGTGCAATATGTGTGCATACAATGAATTATTTATAATAAACAACATAGTACAGCTAAGCATTATTAATGTATACATTCTAGTAAATGTTGCTCAATGATTTACTTGTTCACTGCCACACAATGGCTATGTATTGCACATGCAATCTTGGTAAGTGCCTTTATGTCAGTATTTTTTCTTTGTATTGCTAAGTGCATTTAATAAATGTTATTATCTTTGCCAATGTAGCCTAAGTAGTGGCTGAAAAGGGAACTGAGACTAGTTCACTTTTCTGGTTACCAAGGTATAAATAAATATGAAACAGATAAAAGGAAGGTGAACATGACAGAAATAATTGAGGAACTAGTAAAGCACATTTTAAGTCTGCGTCATTCATGAGCGAGAAACATCCTTCCAGTGAAGGCATTAGGAAGTAGCAGACAGACTAAGTTTAGATTCTTACTACTTGTCACTTATCAATGTACAAAAATGATCATTTACTGCCGTGAGAGTTTTCACACCTCAGCATGAGAGTGTGGGAAGGGTTTGTAAATCTTTTAGGACTACAAAAGACTCCTCTTACAAAAAACTGTTATTTATCTACTCTCTTTTGCTGCAAGTAGCTAACAGCTGTTTATAGCATAGAACAAGCTCTGACAGACCCATAAATGAGGTTTATTCAGGTAAACATAGAAGCAGTTCTGTTGCAGAAGGTGTGTTTAGATGACAGTGCTTCACAGTCCTACCATTCAGTCTTAATGGCTTGAGAAAACTGCACCACTTCCTTATGTCTAGCATGAGTCATTTAAAGAGGACTTGAAATGTATTTTGGGAAGAAGGAATGAAAGCAAGAAAACAAGATGACGTTACCAATGCAGACCCCATCATCTGCCATTTTGAGAGAAACACATTGAAATTGTAAAATAGGCACTTGGAGTTATTTTGAGGCATTAAAATAACTCAAAAGTTGAGTTCTAAGGTGGAGTTTTCCATTAATTGCTTTTTCTGGTTGGTCCTAGATGTATTTCCTCATCAGACAGATGCACCAACTTTTTGGAGAGCATAACATTATGGTAGCTAAATCCTATGGTCAGGCAGCAAAAACTGTGTGGGAAGGAGCAGATAAGCACTGGAAGCCATCATTCTGCAAAGGGTGGTCACAATACCTAGCTGAAAGAGTGTCATGGAATGACATCAGCCTCATAATATATGTACCCACATGACATGCACTAACATATGCCATTCCCCATATTCGCCAGTTTCAGCCTGAGGTGTCCCTTATTTTCATCAGAGGTTGTAAAGGCAGAGTAGGACCCACATATTTCCTAAAAGAAAGACAAAATACTAGTATTTGCTTCACCTTAACCCTCTGACTGACCTTTCTGACATTCTGGGTCTACTCTTGACCCCAGGTCACCAGTCACATAAATGGACACCTTACCTCACAATCTTTCAAGAGTTATTCATATGTTAATTTTGTCCTTTGAAAGTCAGTTGTTGGTCTATTCATTGGACTACATTAGGGATTTCACCTGTAGTAGTACAGAGTTTCAGTACTTGACTTCTATTTGTAGGTAGGGTTTTTCTGGGGGGGGTCCAAATAGCACTGATTTTTGTCTTTGCGGAATTTATAGCAGACTACCTTTTTCTCTGCCTGTATCGTTACTTCTAGAAGCTGTCCTCTATTATTTGCTGTAAGGTATCTAGATTACTGAAATTTCAGGCAAATGTGATGCCATTTGTTAAATCAAAGCCTATGTTTGGTACTAAATTAAAGCACCAGTCAGTATATAACTAAAGTTTATATATATATATATATATATATATATATATATATATATATATATATATATATGTAAATATTCAAATGTCCTACAAGATCAGTTAATATGAGCTGTACGAATGGAAGCTTAGCAAAAATTATACAATGATATCAAAATAGTCTTTATTAAATAAGTAAATCTTCAGAAATATCTAAAAGTGCTTTACAGAATGATCAATAATGGAGATGTCACTGTTAGGTTATGTATTATTATGTTTGAAATTATTAAACAGAAAATAAGATTATTCAAGACCATATTGGTTATATGGAAAAATACACTGGCAGAGCAACTTTAATGAATATGCATTCTTAGATAATTAATCAGGTTAATTATTGTCCACCAGACATCATTTTCATAATACCTTTGAGAAGAAGGTGATATCTGAAGAATGTGTTACTAATCAGGAAACAGTTACGTTTATATAAAAAATACCCATAGCATGACAAGTTAAAATTAATTACATATTGTCCCATGCTCACATGCTGATAATATCCTCTTGCTAGTACACATTGTTATCACAACAAATTGTAGTTAAATTTGACTCTGATAGAATTTGTATACTGAAGATGTTATTTACAAAGTAAGGCTCCTAAATTAGAAATGTGACATGATAAAACACTGTCTATGTATTCATTAATTCATATATTCATAGGTTCATAGGTAGGTACTAGGCTATTGGCCCTAGGGCCTATACAAGCCTAGCCAAAAAGGTACCCTGGCTTTCGCCACCCAAGAATTTTTTTTCCTGTGCCCCTGTCAAGCAGAACCACAGAAGTGATCCCCGGGGTGAATTTCCTATTACCCATCCAATCATCAAGATTTTTCTTCAAGAGTGCTAATGAGGAGCTCTGTTTGACATAAATAGGTAGTCTGTTCCAGAGTATGGGAAGTCTCGGGGACAGGAATCTATCCCTCCAGCATGTTCTGTTTATTGTGGTGACAAGGTTTAGATCCCTAGAGTGTGTAGCTCAGAGGGATTGGGATTTCTTTAAGTGGAGCATGTCCAACAGCTATGGGTTTGACATAGCTTTGTATGTTAGGCAGAGATTGCTTCTGAGTAGGCGATATGCGATGGAGTAAAGCTGGAGTTTTTTTAGTCGGTCTGCATAGGGCATCTATTTGAGGCCAGTAATCCTTTTTGTGAGGTATTTCTGTGGCCTTTCCAGTTGTTGTAGATGTCTTGTGAGGTACATACCATAAGGGGCATTGTACTCTATAATGGGTCTAATGAGTGATGAGTAGAGGGGAACAATGACCTCTTTTTTTCTGGATGAGAAACCTTTTGTGATGAGGTGTGCCATGTAGAAGGATTTCCTGACCACTGTGGCAATGTGATTATCAAAGGAGAGACCACTGTCCACTTGTGTCCTAAGATCTCTTATCACACTTTTGGTGTTAGGTAGACTACCGCCTATGTGGTAGTTCATGGGTACAGAGTTTTTGCCAAAGGGGATGGCAATGCACTTTTTGGCATTGAGCTTGAGACCATGGCTTTGACACCAGTGAGGCCCTTTTGTAGGATGTCCACATCATTAGGAGTCTCAATTATGGCTCCTAGTTTGCAGTCATCTGCAAATTTAGTTAGCCAAAGACCTTCTGTGTTAGCCTGTACTTCAGAGAAGTAGATACCAAAGAGGAGAGGACCCAGAACTGAACACTGTGGCACTCCACTTGTCACTGCTCTGAAGTCTGATTTGGAGTCTGCTACTTTCACAGTGTGGGTTTTGTCAGTAAGCCAGTTGGCAACCCATCTTGTGACATAGGGATTTATACCTAGTTTAGTGAGTTTATCTATAATTCCAGAGTGGGGGAAGGTGTTGAACGCCTTGGCAAGATCTAGATAGGCTGTGTGAACCACCTTACCCTCATCTATGGCTTTGGTGACTGCTTCAAAGATGTCTGTCAGGTTTAGGAGACATGATCTGCCTTTTACAAACCCAAACTGTGTGGGGTACAGAGTTTGGAGATCTCCAATGTCTTTGTTTATGAGTTCCATGATAATATGTTTCATGGCCTTGCAACCAGGCTTGTCAGGCTAATGGGGTGGTAGTTCCTGGGGTCTGTTGTGCCCCCCCCTTTGTGGAGTGGGATAACCATCATGGTGTGCTGTTCAATGGGCACAAAGCCTGAGGTGAGGCTATGATTGAACATGGTACTTAGGTGGGGTGCCAGTTCATTCTGTAGTTCATGTAGAAGGCAGCCTGAGATGTTGTCAGGTTCCATGGATGCTGTGTTCTTGGCTTTGGAGAGTGAGGTTTTTACCTGTGCAGCAATGATTACAGGAAATTTGCATTCTTACAGTATAAAAATGGGCCCTTTAGGAGGTGTAAAGTTAGCACTGAACCTATCTGCTAGGATGTTGGCAATATCACTTGGTTCTGTATATTTAGTGCCATTGCGCTGTAACTCAGAGCAGACCTGAGTGTTGCCATTGAGATTCTTGACATAGCTATAGAATGCTTTGTGGTTGTCTTTAGAATCAGTGGCGATTTTGTTTTCATATCTAGCTTTGGAGAATTTTATGAGGAATTTCAGCTTCTTACTGAGGCTGACCAGGGTGTTCTTCCAATCGTGGGATTTTACTCTTTTTTTGCAACAGTTTCTTTCTTCTGTTGTAGAGTTTGTTTATGGCAGAAGAACACCAGATTGGCTTCCTTTTTTTTGGAGGATAGCATCTTGGTTCTGTTAGCGGGATGTGGATGTCTAGGGTGATTAGCTTGTGGTCAGATCTGACCAACGAGGAGCTGACCTCTTGTGTGGAACACCAGTCGCCCATGTTGGTGATGACCAGGTCTAGGATATTGTTGCCCCTGGTGGGGGTGTGGATAAGTTGATCCAAGGAGTTGAAGCTGATGAATTCCAGAAAACGTTGAGCAAAAGAGTTGGTACACGAGTAGTTTTAAAGAGTGTTTTACTGTTTAAAACAATCAGCTTCAAAAATGGGAGGATATTAATTGTCCAAAGCAGTAACAATACATATTATAAAAAATGTAGATACTGTTTGGCAGCTACAGCAGAATAAGAGGGAAGATAACAAAATGAAATGAACGAGAAAGAATGATAACAATACAGTAACCACATAAAACAGAAAAGAAGAAAAGAAAAGCAAAAGTAAGAGAAAAAGACATCTAGATACAACAACAGAGATGGAATAGACATAACAACAGTAAATAAATTATGTTATGAAGAGTTTTAGCTTTAGTGTACATTCTTTATTAATAGCATTTAAGCTTATACATCGATAATAAGTATTTTAAGTTTGCTATATTAGTTGTTATACAAAATGTGAATATAGTTTCTTGTGTTGTTGTATATTATAATGTTTCATACTTTGAAATACCAGCCTGCTCATTACTAATATGATATAGACAAGCAAGAGATGAAAAAATAAGTAGAATTTAAGGAAAGGGTAGTATATGAAAATGGATTTTATTTAATAGAATTCCTTCTGAACATCGCAGTTATAGGGGACTGGTTAAGGGTTGTTGCTTTGTGTTTCATATCTCTTTAAGAAATATAACAATCTATAAATATATGTATCCTTTTTGGTTATTTGATGAAGGGTTTGGATGTGCTTGTGCTAGGGTAAAATGACAGGGTTCAACAACTGTATGTCTCAAGGAAATATTATTATAAAATATACATTTTTGACCTATAAACATATAGATGAACATGCACCAAAAGAAATAAAGTGAAAGAACAAATGTAATTGTTGCAGAGATAATTTTAATTTGAATATTACTATTTATAGAAAGAGGTGGACTGGTCAAGTACCTTCAGGTGAATACATTTGACATTGTCTTTCTAAAAGAAACTCACTGCTGGGAAAAGATTTACTCTGTATCCTATAGGCTGCTGAGAGGTTACTTGTGTCTGGCCTATAGGGTTATCTCCAACCCTGCCCTAATGGAAATGTTGCACATCTGCAAGTCAAATGGCACAAGAGTCAGTTGCTCTAGGGATCTCAGCCTAGCTTATGACATTAAGAGAACATGCTGGGGAGAGAGATATGTCTCCCAGAGACTGCTGCTTCTCTTTAATAGACTTCCTATTCACATAAAACAGAGCTCCTCACTGACTTATTTAAATACAACCTAGATAATTGGATGGGAGATTGCAAATTCACCCCTGGGGTGACACCTATGTCTCTCATGGACAGGGGTAGCCGGTGTTGATCATAGACCCACTCTGTTCATAAATTAGTTCTGTAATTGACTCTAAAAAAGCAAATGGGGATACTTAGGATTAACATGGTTAGGCTTCTAAAGGCTGTAGCGCCTCTAGCCTTGTAACCTCCTATGAACCTATGAGATTTGGCTTTAAGAACAATAAAGTATTAATGAAGTAATGAGCTCTTCCTTTATTGCGGAAAATGAAAAGCAGTGATTTTAAGGAAGAATAATTTTGTTGTGTCAAAAAGTATCAATTTGTTTAATGACACCAAAGGAGTACTTGTGGGGATATACTACTATAACTCAGTGATAATCACTTGACAATGCCTATAAGCATAACCGACAGGTACTTCACAAAAAAAACTTTTTTTTTTTAAATGAAGAATTTGTTGGGGTATTGTATGCATTTATTCTTTTAGTAGACCTAATGTGTCTAAGAATAAGACATTAACCACTTTTTCTGTATTGAAATACGAGTTAATTTAGGCTGTTATAGATATAAGGTATGCTGTTTATCATAGAGTATCTCAAAAGTATTGAAGTAACTACAGTGAAAACTACAATGACAACACAAACCTTCATATGTGAATATTAAAGGTTTATATAGTGGTTATAAAATTATAGAAACTAATGAGTACATTTAATCTCTGATAAAACAAATATTTGCTTCAGAAATAATTAATAAAAATAAAGAAAAATAAAGCTCCAGAACACATTAAATAATTCCTGAGATATACAAATTATCCCCACAAAATGTTATTTAACTGATAAAAGAATTTTTAATGTACAAACAAATTATATTGTTCCTACTTTATATAAATATACATTGACCACTCCAATACTGAAACAAGATAAAAATCCTATTTTATATTTTTCATGTAGGCCAATATTTTTGGTAAACATTGATCTTGACATATTTATGTCATTCTATCAAATACAGTAAAATGAATACCTAACAGACAAACATAAAATGGCTTTTAAAATCAAAAGACAAACACAGAATAATATTAAGAGAATTGTAACACTTAGTGCCAGGCTGATTTTTACTGAGTTTTACAAACATGAAATTTTCTATAATTCATTTAGATGCCGTTTTAAAAAAATTTATAATAATGTCTAATCTTACATTTAATGAAAATAAAGCACTGATTTAATATTTAATCAGAATATAGATTTGCCATTAGAAAAAATGCGTAAATATAATTCATTGTAAAAACACATCAACTATTTAGGAGTAACTTTATTTAATAATCTAGAGATCATTATGCGGATTAAGATTATGCTACTCAAAATTGTAAGGAGACAACTTCAAATTGAAAGAAAATGTACTTTACCTTTGAAGACAGAGTACATTTGAATCAGATAATGTTATTTCCAAAGGATTTGTATATAATTCAAACTACTTTTTTGATGCCAAATAAAAATCATATAAAACATAAATAAAATATTTACCTTTTTCCTGTTGTATCTAAATAAACCTAGAATAGAATTGAAACATCATTTTAAAATGTAGGATGATGGTGGGATTAGATTTCCTGATGTTGAATTTTGTGTTTTCATCTCCATTTTAATATTATAATTGAATGGTTAGATGCATTTTATTCTACAAAATGAAAGGAAATACACAGTTATACACAATACTAACAAATTCAAAATATGTAATCAGCTATTAAACTTGATAGATAAAATGTTGATTGTATATTTTCTATTTTATTTACTGTATGATTTATTAAAGGCTCTAAGTTTGGGAAAATGCTGGAATGGAAGATATTAGAATTTTCATTACGGTTTAAGTATTTAAAATAAATAACTATTTTATCAGTAGATAACTTAATACACAAATTCAAACTGTATCCTGGTGTCTCTGTTATTAGTTCAGAGTGATAGGCAAGTTAGCATTTGAAAAGTATAGGTCGTGACAGAGAATGAGGTAAAGAGCTATCTTGCCTTATTAAAATATTTAAAATCAGTGTTATCAAAAAAGGGAGACATTTCTAAATTGGTTTTATCAGATCTTTATAAAATTGCATCATTTTATACATTTTAGCATTATTGTCACCAAATGAGACACTTTTAAATCAGTTTTATCAGCCTTTATAACATTGCATTGATTTATAAATCTTTCATGCCAAAATCTTTTGGGAATTGTCTGAGTAAAGCTA
This sequence comes from Protopterus annectens, assembly GCF_019279795.1. Lineage (NCBI taxonomy): Eukaryota > Metazoa > Chordata > Ceratodontiformes > Protopteridae > Protopterus > Protopterus annectens. The sequence goes on along the minus strand of NC_056735.1, from coordinate 1,190,083,451 downwards.
GTTATTTAAACTTTTCTGAAACAGATAAGTTGTTAATAAGGATGTCACCTCCATTTTGAAACTCCTTTCCCTGGAAATGTTTGCACCCTTGTACCTAATAGATAGGGGTAACATGTAAATGTTATGTTGTCTCTGGGTTATTTGTACTTAAAGTACGAGGGCTAAAAAATTCATGGTATGCAGGGCTATGCTTTTAAAGATCCTCAAAGACTAATAGTCTAGTAAGTACCTGTGAACCTATAAGAATGAGAGCACATCCTCTAGTATATCTGCTTGGCACCTCAGAAATATTCAGTGACATCCCTGACTTTGATGTGCATAGTACCACTATTGTGCACTCAGTGTGTCTATAGTCAATGTATATGATTTAGAAAGGTACTGAGCAGACAGGTCATTATGAGATCTAACTATGAATCATGGCATGAAAGACAATGTGTGCACTACTATTTTATGTGTGTGCATTATGTTTATGAATATGGTGGCCAGTGAAAGAAACAGACTATCTTCTTTCAACACTAACACTCCATGCTTAAATAATCCCCTTTCACTAAACCACATACCATTGTTATATAAATATGTATATATAGTTATTATGGATTATTTTTTAAAATCCCTCTGTCCTAATCTGAATATATGGAATTTTCATTCTGTATTTTTTGCAGACAGTTGTAATCTATAGTTTATTACTTTTATCTCTACTTTCTACACTATTGTACCTTATCTCAGTTGCGTTCTGGAACTCCTGAGCAGTAGATGAAATGCATTAAATGGATCCTCTTTGTTTCAACCCACTAGCTTGGCAAACAAACTATCAAACATACAAACTCTAAATCAATAAATAAATAACATGTAGGTTCAGTGATGGTTTGACTATTTCTTATGTTTTCAGGAAGGTTATATCATGCAATTAAGTACCAAGAAAGCATGTTCCTGGGAGACCAAACATTTAGAGTTTGTATGTGGAGTGGTATCGCTATGCATTATCTGCCTCAGACCTCAGAAAGAACGGAGTGAATTGATCTTGACACTCAGTCTTTTGGACAAGCTTACTGGAAAGTCAGATTTAAGAAATATAAACATTAGAGTAAGAAGTAGATGATCAGAGCACTCATTTATGTAAAGACAGTTAAGATGAGAGAGTGTGTGGTGCAGTGGTGCTCAAACTCAAGGGCAAGAAGAATAAATCTGCATATTCTGCTGGAAAGTAACTGAAGGTGCTGAGGCTCCTTTTTAAATGTATTTGTAGAACAGGTATTCCATACTCTAGTTGTGCTTGAAGGATACTGCTGCTATTGTTGTTTTGGCTTCTGGTGAGGAAACTCTGAATAGTTTATGGCAGCCAAGGTTATAGAGGCTTACTGTGGAGTGACATAGAAAGGGATGGGCCTAGAAAATTTCCTAGATATTTGAATGATGAAACAGGCTCAGTGTATTTGTTCTAAATGGATTGAAAGATTATGGATGAATGGAAGGATCTATGCTGGGATAGTGTCCCAAAGAACAGTCCTTTAATATTTTCTCCAATTTAAAATCTTTTGTTTATTATTAAGCCAACTGAGCAGAATTTCAAGATGTCAAAGATGTTTGTGTCTTACCTCCTATTATAAAAGTAGAAATTTTGTTCCTAAGCTGATGGTATTTAAGCAGTGGCAAGTGTCCAGAAGACCTTTCCCCCCAATCCCTGTCTCTTTCATTCATGCTGTTTCTTAAGTAAGCCATAACAGTGTTTCCTTTTATTCTGCATTAATTAGTGGTTGAATATTGACTGAAGATATAGTACGAGTTTAGCAAATGATCAGATATTGAGTTTGGATGCTTCAAGCAATCAACCATTTTTCCAGCAGTACAAAGACATACAGCAGAAACTTGTGTCTCTCATTAGTTGAATTTGCTTATGATATGACTGCAATGCAAAAATGAGTGTGTAATCATGCAAGATACCTAGCATTACACACACTGTCGCTGTATTTTTTATTTTTTTTGTAAGTTGCAATATCAATGTCTTGAATAATAATTTGTCTGACAGTACTTAAATAGAGAGCTTACTTTGTTATTTGTGCCTCAGAGCTCAGCACTGTGACTGATTCTGAGTTTGGCCTGCACATTATATGTTCTGGAATGGTTTCATCATTCTGGTTTCAGACAAATCTGTAACATCTTGAGATGATCCCATATGGGTTCAAGAACATGGACTAAATTTTATTTACTGCAGTGTGCACAGGTTATTTATCCTGTGGCATGAATAGTGTGTACGACTCTTTCTACCTAGCTCAGTGTTCAGCTGCAGATGTCCTACTGTAATAACTCCAAGATTGCTGTACCTCAGAGAAGAAAGACTATTCTGAGATACAGCAATTTCAGAATTAGTATATGTTTCCCCTGTAATGGCACTTAAATTCCTGCTGTTTTGAGGGTCGCACTTAGGATCCTCAAACATAAAACAGAATTTCTTTGCAGCCATGTCCTCAACAAAACTCAAAATAATAATTAATAAAAATTAAACAGATTAATCAACATTAGCAGTAACATAAGATATGGACACAATATATTAGGATCTAAAACAGTGTAACATGATTTGAAGAACAGGACTAGTAACACAGCAGCAGTCATTAAAACAGTTAAAACAGCTAAAACACACGCAACATAAGATGAGACTTGCCTCCTTTCACCATCTTATTCATGAATGTTAACCCTAACCATAAACATAACTCTACCCCTGCCCCAACCTTACACATTATGTTATTAACAACCCTTTTCCTAATTGTAACACTACTTAAGACAACAGAAAACATAAACAATGTTGACTCTATCCCCTTACCTAACCTTTACTCTTATTCTGACCAGTGAACACCTGTATATTCACAACAACTTCTGTAACACAGTTTTGCACATCATCACAACCATCACTTTTTCATTCAAATATTAATTTTCCTGCATACTCCTGCTTACCTATCCTATATAAAACTAAATTCAGCCACATGTAATTTACTCAAACGACTATTAATTAATTTGTGCATTCTTTCTTTTTTACACCAAAAACATTTCTACCAAATGTGCATTCTACCATTTGAGTTGTATGTATAGTTATAATGTGCATGCATGTTAAAATATACAAATTACTTCAAAGTTATTTTTACCTGCATGTAAAGAAAGAATATGTTTCATAATGTTTAGCAGCATGGGATGCTTTTACTCTGGGAAAATAAAGCAGAAACAAACCAAGAATCAGATGTAAGCGGGAAATCAGTGTACCAGAACTCCTAAGACAACAAGCAGTTGCAAATAAAATATGCCCACAAGACCAGAGTTCTACTGAGAAATCTCTTTGCAAAAATGGTTCAGCTGATGAAGTACGACTCAAAACATAATGCTGAAATCGAAAAATCTTCTTTAATGCAGTACAAAATAAAACAAGCGCTTTCGCCTGGCGATCCCAGGCTTTTTCAAGTTACAATGCAAGTGTGGCAATGCAGTGTATATATACTTAACTGCTAGGCCAATTGTTCAATTAAACATCACAGATTAAAATGATTAAAAAATTAATTAATTAGACAATTCATCAAATTAAAAAATGGCTTGGAATTTTCCAAAACAACTTGACGTAAAGTGCTTCAGTGCATGTTGTGTCTACCTAAAACCTTAACCTGTTTTTTGGTGATGACTCAAACATAATAAAACATATGTTTATCAGTCATCTTATTTCACCATGATTACATTAGCACATTGCTGTGGCACTTCCTTTTTCATACACATATTTTTTACATCCTTTGCTTCGTTTGTATTATATTGCCCCTTTATGGTTTTTTAGAATTTTCTTGTAGTTTGACAGCAGAGTTGCAGGACATTGTTTCTAGTTGTTTACTGCTCTGATTTTTAATTAAGCTTTTGTTAGCTAAAAGCGTCGACAGTTTTTAAATATACAACCAGTTGTCATATGTATTTTATTTGTGATTTATTTATCATTTTGTTCAAAGTAAACTCTACTTTTTGCTTTAAACTTAAGGTTTTAGGTAGACACAACATGCACTGAAGCACTTTACGTCAAGTTGTTTTGGAAAATTCCAAGCCATTTTTTAATTTGATGAATTGTCTAATTAATTAATTTTTTAATCATTTTAATCTGTGATGTTTAATTGAACAATTGGCCTAGCAGTTAAGTATATATACACTGCATTGCCACACTTGCATTGTAACTTGAAAAAGCCTGGGATCGCCAGGCGAAAGCGCTTGTTTTATTTTGTACTGCATTAAAGAAGATTTTTCGATTTCAGCATTATGTTTTGAGTCGTAATTCATCAGCTGAACCATTTTTGCAAAGAGATTTCTCAGTAGAACTCTGGTCTTGTGGGCATATTTTATTTGCAACTGCTGGTTGTCTTAGGAGTTCTGGTACGCTGATTTCCCGCTTACGTCTGATTCATGCTTTTACTCTGATTATTTCTGTCTTGAGAATGTGGACTGAGATGACAAATAAAATTAGGTACTCAAGTTCACTTGTCCTAACAACTGCTTTTCCAGCCATATGTTTATAGTAGTCATTGCGTAACACAACTGCACTACATGTGCTGTGTTCTCCTTAAAGAAAACACGAATATATTGTAAATGGGCATCTTGTTTAATGTTGTTATTGTTGTTGTTTGTCTTTCGGCTTTTCCTGGTTAGGGGTCGCCACAGCGGAACTCCGGTCTGCTAATGATTGGCAGTTACAGGTGCAAAAAAAATTTCAGAATTAATCTTTTCTGTGTTACTCCTACCAATGCAATATTTTGTTGTGGTTTGTGGGTAAACTGACTAGAAAGTGCAGCACTCTCCTGTTTCCAAGTGTCAAACATAGAAACACGACTATGATTTCATACAAACAATGTACATCATGCACTACACAATACTACAGACTGGGCTCTTCCCTGAAAACCCATCAAGACAAAAATGACCATGATAAAGGAATTGCCTTTGTTCTGTTTGTTTGAAATGATTCAGCATGTGATGAAACAGCTATTCAATTGATTAAGTGCATGTTTCTTTTTACCAAACAGAACAACAGCCTTATTGAAGTCAACCTCTCATTTCAGTAACTCATTGTATTTCCCTCTGACACACAACACTTCCCCTTCTTGATAAGAAAAGAAATCTGTCTTCCTTATTCTGTCTGCACCACCTCTCACTCTTTCCCTTAGTGTGTGCTGTGCAATGTTGTGCTTTCCTATAGCATCATAATGAAAGTTACCTAATAATCTGTGTCTTCACTATATGTTGTGCAGAACCTTGTGATATTGTAGAATATACCAGTACTTAATCATTCAAATAAAACACTCTCCCTTATCATTGATTAGTTGCCTACCACCAGACAGTGCTGTAGAAATTAAATACTCAATACGAAACATGCAGTCCAAAGTACATCAGAGACGGTTTTTGATAATTTTTTTTATTTGTGTAGTTAATGCAAAAAAAAAAAAAATATATATATATATATATATATATATATATATATATATATATATATTATTTGACATAAATGGGAGAGATCTGGCATGGAAAGCAAAGACTAGAAAGTCGATTCTGCAGCATTTACAATAGGCTTGTTTTTGATGCACAACTACTGTGCTATATAGCCATGAAGATCTCGGGGCAAAAACAGGGCCAGCAAGGCTCAGTAGGTGTAGTGGTAAGGTTACAGATATGCTGATGAACATGTGATCTAAAAACAGTGTATATGTGTACACTGCATATGCTCTGCATTGTGAAAATGTAGGCTCAAAGCTCAGTATATACCAAGCAATAAAGCAAATAGCACATATCAGAGGTTTCTGGAAACTAGTGAATAAAGATTGCCTGATGATTCTGATGAGCGACAAGTATGGGAAAATTATTCAAGAGTGACGAATGAGAAACATATCTGAGTTTTATTCCTTATTTTAGATTTTTCAAGCATATTTAACATTTGATTTTTTGTTGAGTGTGCATGTGTGTCTGTGTATGTATCTGTGTGTTTGTGTGTATGTATGGGTTTCTATGTGGCTCTATGTGTTTGTGCATGCACTACTCATTTTAACTGTGCACTCAACACTGTCCTGTTACACTCCAGTACAAGAAACGTGCACATTATGCCAACAATGTGTTCAGTACAACACAATGGATCACTTAACTGGCATGTAATTTTATGCTTTGATAACTAAGGTGCACAACATATCATTGCACACCTTAGATCTCTATGGCATGGAGTCACTGTTTCCTATGTGAGCAAGCTCATTTTGAAAACTGGTTGTGGTATTCATAATCATTACACGATTGTGTCAAGGCAATCGGTGCTGTTTGGGCATATGTGCAGTAAAGGCACAATTCATAGAGGCCATTTACTCTAATGTGTAATGGATGTGATTAAACTTAAGCAAATGAGCTAATAATGAGATAGGAATGAGAACTTATATAAAATATCATGCTAATAAGGCCTTCTTCTGTCTGTTTGGGACTTATAGTAATGTTTTGACACATTTCTGTGCTGTGTGCAGACTCATTACAAAAGGTGAAATCTTGCCTTTTTTATCTACTTTGCAATCTGTAAAGATTCTTTCTCTTGTTGCTAGCTTTGCTATTTCCTGGTGTGAGCTGCATGTCTTGGACAATCCAAAAATGCTTGTGCCCAGCGGCATTCACCCCGACCAAGAAGATGAAGATATAGACAGAGAACTCATCATAATTTTGATAATCAGGAATTCCCTGACAGATTTAGATTGGACAGAGATATTGTAAGCATGTATGGTTCCCACATGGGTACAGGGGGATGCATGGCCTTCCTTTCCCTGTGGATACTAAAGTATGTGTAGCCCTCACTATACTTGCCACAGGGACCTTTCGAGAGACAGACTGAGGACATGTTCATTATTTCTCAGGCTTCTGCTTCAAAGATACTTCAGCAGTTCCTGAATGTACTCTTGGCATGGGTGGATCAGTGCATCTATTTCCCAGTATCACTTCAGTACTGAGTCTGCACTACGCATGCCTTTTATGTGGTGGCATGTTTCCAGTGGTGCTTAATGTAATAGATCACATGCATGTTGCAATTATGGACCCATATGGTCCATGGAGAGAGGGATTGTTACCACAATAGGAAAGGCTACCATTTCATCAACTGCCTGGTTGTGTGTGTGATGAATGGGGATGCATCACCGATGTGTCTGCCCAGCATCCTGGGAGTGCACACAATTCCCATACCTCATATACTAGCTCACTTTACCTCCTCTTTGTGAATCATAGGATGTCCAGTAGTCAACTTGTTGCTAAGTGGAAATTTTTTTTTATATTTTAAACATTTATTGATATTAAAATGTATTGCTTAATAGTAAACCACTTTTTTGTTGTTTTGTTTCTCTCACACTTTTTTTTTTTTTTTACTTTTTTTCAGGTGAACAGGATATCCACTGGAGCCATGGTACATGACACCAGTAAGAAATCCCAGTGGAGTTGCTGAGGATAATTTTAATACAGCCTTGTCCCTGACTCATATTGTCATATAGAGGGTATCTGGCATGCTGGAAAGCCAGTTCAGATGTGTCTGGGTAGCTCTAAAGTATGACCCAGCTACTCCATGCAGGATGTTTCCTGCATGTTCCATTCTGCACAACATAATCAGGAGTCATTCTGATGGTGAAGTGACCCCATGCTGTCACTGCAGTTTCTAGTTCCAGTCCTTCTAGGACTAATGAAGGCCAGTCAGCAGCGATAGTAAGGGACCTCATGCAGTAGCCTCATGCACAGTATACAGCTGTGCAGTTAAAGTGGCAGTATCTGGTCCATAACTATGGACCATGACATTCAGGTTAGTGTTTCCTTTCTTGTAAAAAAAATCATATAGAGTACAATTCATGCATGTGGTGATGTATGTGGGCTATGCTGTGTGGTGCATGGTCTGCAGTCACTGTTCATCATACATTCCTTCTTATCTTTAAAGATATATATATATATATATATATATATATATATATATATATATATATACATACATGTACACACACACACACACACACACACACACATATATATATATATATATATATATATATATATATATATATATATACATGGATCCCATTCTAATTGCTGAAATTAAATTACTCCCAAACTCACTTTGCCGAGGCCAGTTGTCCGAAACTCCACTAGTCCGAAATGGCACTTTGCTGAAACACAAAATATCGACAAGACAATCACTAATGCCTACAACACACACTACAACAAATCCTCAATTTTTTCTCTAATTTTTGCAAGGGGGCAAACCCTTTTGCACCCCCTGCAAATTATATATACTAACTCCGAGATCATACTACAGTGACAACAAGGGTATATTTGTCCATCCATACTGTAGTGTGATCTCCATTTACAATATAGGAGTGCTGTACACCTTTTGGTTTCCACAACATACATAGCTTTACACCTACCTGCATAACTGGTATTGTGCACTAGACAGCATGAAAGCAGACGTTTTATGAAAATGAAATTCGGCAAAGTGCCATTTCTGACTAGTGGAGTTTCGGACAACTGGTCTTGGCAAAGTGAGTTTCAGAATAATGTAATTTTGGCAATTAGAATGGGATCTATATATATATATATATATATTTATATATATATATATTTTTTTTTTTAATTTAATTTTTTTATTTATTTAACATTTGTTAACCGGGAAAGTCTGACTTGGAACGAAGCCAATTTTCAGCGGTGGCCGGGGAGAAAGGCTCCACATACATGTCTTTGTAACATATATATATATATATATATATATATATATATATATATATATATATATATATATTTTTTTTTTCAGAGCAGATACTCATATTATTGTTTATAAAAGTCATGCCTGAGTACTCACTGACACTAGTTCACTGATTAACCAAAAATATACACCAAATATACACCAAGAAGGCACCGTTGAAGAAAAATAAGAACAAAACTGATAACACCAAGAAGAGTAGTTCCAGAGCCGCAAAGTGAAGACAATAGTTCGTAAAAAAGGTAAGTCCTTTATTAGTTGCCAAGTGGTAAAAATCCAAAGACAGTTGGTACAAAGCAGCAAAATCAGACCAAATGGTAAAAATCCAAAGTCAGTAGGTACAAAACAGCAAAATCAGACAAGCGCTTTCGCTTGGAGAATGCCAAGCTTTTTCAAGTCAAAAACTTTTTGACCTTGTTACCATACAGTTTCTAAATATACCTATAAAACAATCACATGTGCATATGTATATCACATTTTGGTATAAAAACACATTTATACATTTTTAAACAATTTATGCTATGTTAAAAAATATATGTACTTCTTTAGAACTCAATATTGCACTTTTGTTAAATAGTATAAGAATTGTGTTTTATCTTCTGGACAATTGTCAGCTGTACCATTGCTAAACTGAAACTCTGGATAATGGATGGTCCATTAATAATGTAAATCAGTACAATTTGAATGTTATGCCCTACACCTTTCTTTACAGATATTTCGTTTAGTATTAAGCAGTGTCGCTATTGAAATTAAATGCATGCGCATGCAAAGTGTCTTATATAGAATGACTTGATAAAAGGGAGGAAGCACATATATTTAAGCCCCTAAAATTATATTTTCTAATTATTATAGTTGAGTTTCTAAAGAATGTTAAGATACACAGTATCTGAAATGGAGGACAATTAAATCGTCCATCTATAAAGCTTTTATAAACCCTGAAAAAAGATTTGCTGGACATTAATTTCTATATGGCAGCACAAGGGTACAGTAGTTTAATGTTGCTGTTTTAAAAAAATTAGTTATGCATTTTCTGTAGGTTCTGTTAACCTTACCTATGCCTGCTTATTTTTTGTGGGTCTATGACATTTCGTCGAACGGGTATCATTCATAAAACAAGTATTTTTCGAAGCCACTCTTCATCAAAAGGTGGATTTTAACTAGAGCACACAAGTGGTTGGGCAACCGAGCGACCACAAAAAAACCCCAAAATTTAAAACCTGCCAAAGTGGGGTGCTTTGCCCCCACACCCTCCCCGACTAAATATACAACTCTGAGATTGCACTACAGTAGGGAAAAGGGCAAATTCCAGATGGTGGCCAGCTGCTGGTTTGCTCTAGTTAAAATCCACCATTCGATGAAGAGCGGTTTTGATAAATAGTTGATCGACGAATGGGTATTCGCTGAATACCCATTTGATGAAATGATATAGACCCATTTTTTTTGTTGGGCATTGAGATTTTCTCCCATATTCCATAGTCATCCTGTAGGCAAATTGATGATCTTTTGAGTTGCTCATAGGTGTGAATACAATGGGCGACTGGGTGAGTGTATAAGTGTGTGCATGGACAAATGCGCATGTGTATGTGTGTGTGCACATGTATAACTGTGTATGTGTGTAAGCATAAGTGTGTATTTATATATGTATACATATGTGTGTGTGTATATGAGCATGTTTGTGTGTATACTGGCATCCTTTCCAGGGTTATCTTGTCTGCTTTGCATGATTGCATCCATCGAGTTACAAATACCAAGACAGACTTTCATTCTTCTGTAACATTTAATTGGGAAAAGTTAATATTTGAGAATTCTGTGGGATGTGGAGAAAACTGAAGTGCACAGTAGAATTCCATGCAGACACAAGGAGGACATGCAGACTGTACAATAAAGCAACCCGGAAGTAAACTGGAGAATCAGAATCACATTTATTGGCCAAGTATGCACGCATAAAAGAAATTTGACTCCAGTTTCAGTGACTCTTCAAGTATGAATTACATAAAAATCATACATACAACTATTAAGAACAAGACAAACAACATACATGCAACTATTAAGAACAAGGCAAAAAAGTAAATATACATATACATACAAGGTGCAAAGTGCAACTCGGTGCAAGAAATACTGAAATAAACTCTGAAAGAAACAAGTATTATTAATATGTAAACAATACTGCAGGATCCTCAGAGGCTTGGTAAAAAGAATACCCCAACCTAATAAGCGTAGTTAATCGTTTATGAACTTGATGGCCTTTGGGAAAAAAACTGTTCTTATATCTGTGTGTTTTAGTGCTTATTAATCTATAACGTCTGGCTGATGGTAATAGTTCAAAAAGATGGTGGCCTGGATATGAAGGGTTGGTGATGATTTTCCCTGCCCTTTTCATGACTCTGGAATAATACAGGTCCTGTAATGAGAGCAAACTAGCACCAGTGATACTTCCGGCAGACCTGACTATTCGATGTAATCTGTTTTTGTCATGATTAGGCAGAGATCCAAACCACACTGTTATGGATGAGATGAGAACAGACTCAACAACTGCTGTACTAATACTATTTGCTTGCACCACTTTTATACAGTAGTTATTTTTATATTTTTAATTTCATCTTAGTTAAGTAGATATTTAGAATCTTGTCTGTTTTTCCTATTTATGCAATTTCCTATTGGCCAGTTCTGTCCTGTATTTTATTTAACTTGTTATACTTTTTTATTTTAATTTTGTAGACTTTTGTTTCTAGGAGTTTGATTTAAGTGAGCAGTGTTTTTTAAGATGGGCTCTTATGTATGTGTATTTTCTGTGTACGGTAGTGAAGTTTTTTCTTATTAGTATGAATGGAGAGAAGCTTATTTACCTGAAAACTTGGACAGTGTTTATAAATGCAACTGTGGAAATAATTTAGCAAGTGTAAGGGGCAAAGTCCTCCATATGGGAATATAGGTGGCCTTGCCCCTAAAAAAAATATATATTTTTTTGTTTTTGTAGCCAGTTGTGAAGTTAATCAGTTATGACTGAGGATTGACTTTGTCAGGGAGTTAGGATTCAGGATTTTGTACTGGAATCATTTTTTCCTAACTTTACGCATTTACTTGTTGACTTTTATCTGTTTTGCATAGCGCTGTGTGATTAATGAGTTGAGTTAAGCAGAATTAAATATTATATGTATATTGTACTGTGATTCTAGAGTGTCATACCATCTCTAGTTTGTGAAATGACATTCGGCCTGGGTCTTAGCTGTAAAGCACCCTCTAAGACCAACCTAATAACTTAGTTAACAAAAAATTAAATGGATAAAAGAGCAAATAAAGACATTTGTAGACCATTATGTGAGCAGTTATCTAAAGACAAGACGATGAGGCAATTCAAACTCACAACAAAAATAAAATAGACATAAAGTTGTTAGCTGTCTTGATGGTGACAATGCTACACTGCCTTACCTGAGACTGTCAATCAGAGAAAAGTAGCATTTTTATTTAGGTACTATAGTTTAAAAAAAAACATTTCCACACTCAGATCTACTTTACTTCATCTAAGGGGTTATTTTTCAATTTAATGACATTATTTGTAAAAACACAAAAATGGGATTTGTATATTTGGATTAAGTATTACTTGCTAGTGCTTTGTTTGTTTGTTGCTGAGGACAAATTGTGGTGGTTGGGTGTTTATTTGTTGCTGGTCTGCCTCCACATTCCAACAGGATTTGTTGCGCATCTTTGGAGTTAAAAATATAATTTAGCAACTTCAACTGGAAGAAGGTTTACTTGTACTATAAACAGCATTAAATAACTTAGGTTTAATACAAATAATAATGAACCAGTGTAAAAAAGTCAGTGACACTGTCTCCAGAAACAATCTTAGAAGCCAGTGATTCATGTCACTGCTACTGTACATAAATGAAAAGGCAAAGAGCTTAAAATTATGTAAATAACTTATAATAATTAGAGGAGAAAAGGTGCATTGTGGAAGAAAGAAGGCTAAGCTGAAAACAAAATCACTTCTGTGTACTAGACCCTTAAGGCCATTTTGGATGTAGCAAATTATAAAATAATACTTACCAACTTGAATGACTCAAAGGACTTTGTAAAACATCAAGATATGATGATGTGTTTTATTTTCTGAGTGCAATTGGTCTTTAAGCAACATGTATAATAGACATCTAAAATTGCAGGTAGTAACACATATTTTTCATATGCACGCTACCAGGATGACTTAAAGAAGCAGTGCATCTGAAGTATATAAACTAGCATGCAGTTGCTATCTGTGTAGTCCTAGATTCCCCGTTTGCCTTTGATTCTATTGTTAAATTAGTAGTTTTGTCATCTCTAATGATCTCCATCTCAGCACAATTTACTGCTGTTGTTATTTTCATTCTACAGTGTCACTTGTCTCATGTGACAGTGATACATCTAGAGCTACTGGTATGCATAGGTTCATAAGTAGTTACTAGGCTTGCAGTCCAGGAGAACTTTGAGGAACCTAGCCCAAATTTTTAATACCCCCAAAGTACTGGTTGGTTAAGTGGCTTGCTCAAGGTCACACAGCTGGCAAATGAAGGCTGAGGGAATCAAACCCTGTACCACAGGAAATAGCTTATTAACAGCACACAGCTTTAATATTATGTGCTGACTACCAGATGGAATGCTGATACCAGTAGTGGCTTCATCTAGACATCAGAACACTCTAATAAAGTGAAGGGTTTCAGTCTTGAATATGGTGCCTTATGCCGGTCTGCTGTGCAATAAAATAAAGCCATAGTTTGTGAACTATGTGGCTGTGGTATAAAAACTATTTTATTTATTTTATTATTTTATCTTATTTAACATTTGTTTACTGGGAAGTCCGACTTGGGACAAAGCCAATTTTCAGCAGAGGCCTGGGGAGAGACTCCAGGTGCATGTCTTTGATGATGTGGAGATGAATGGAAATTGTTTATTTTTATGTTTGTTAGTGTATGCTTATATGTAATGCTTACTTGAGTGTCATGATAGACATGGAGATGGACACATATGACTGGGAAATGTCGTGAATAAGAATAGAATTTTAGTTCAGGTCAGTGTACATGTGGGTGTGATGAGGAGTCAATAAGTGAGATGTGAATGAATGAATATTAGAAGAGAGATGATTTGTAAGTGATAGCCATGACCAGTGTTTTGGTATAATTTGAGGAGTGTTTGACATTTATGGATATTTTGTCCAGCTTTAAGTATCATGTATTAGAATTATAGTGCATATGAGGTTTCTGATTTGTCGGCTTATACTAGTGCAGCTTCTTTGTTAGTACAAAACTCTGCAAGTGATAAGTTCTGCAAGTGGTGTATGTGCCCAGTCATTTCTGGTATTGTTACACTTGGGGTCAGACATTTGGGAACACATGGATCAGGACTCCAGCATTCATTTCTGTGTTAACATAATTTTATGTCCACTTTTCCCTTTTGTAATTTGCAGCTACACAATTTGGCCACTTGTAGATTGTTACAACCAGCTAAAATTATCATCTTATGTTACTTCAGATGGAAATAAAAGCATTGTGATGTTGTATGATTCAGAATATAAAGTACAAATTGCTACTGGTGTGGATAGGCAGCAGACATGATGCATGGCTAGTGCTGATGTGATTATAGATAAGATAATTTGATTTATTTATAATTTCTGAGTACAGAGAGTAGGAAACACTTTTTAGCAACAGGAATGGTCTGGTTCACCAGCTTCAAAGCTGTTCTATCATTCTAATTATCTGGCAGGCTGTAGCCTCATAGAGCTTACAGAAGACACTTCATCTTCTTCTTCTTTCAACTGCTCCCGTTAGGGGTCGCTGCAGTGGATCACTGGTCCACAGAATGAGTGGCAGCAGAGTTTTATGCTGTCGAGTTGCCAGCCCCACACCCAACCTTTCTCAGAAGGCACACACACTCACACACTCATATCTAGGCCCAGTTCAGCGTGTCCAATCCACCTTATGCAGGCAGTATATTCATACTGCATGCATTTACCAACATGAACGGAATGCTCAGAACTGGAATAGAAGGTGTGGCTGATTAAGTGGTATGGGGTATTTTTTTTAAAGAAAATCTTTTTTTACTGTAAGCTGTATTAAGCTATTCTGCAGCTCATTAAGAAATGTACATTTTTCACACAAGATGCACAGTTTTATGAATTACTATAGCAACTCAAATTAGTTTGTATTATATTACCTCATTATATCTGTTTTGCATGTGAGCTGTTTTGTACTGCTAATGCTTTACCTCACCAAGCAGCCTAATACAATAATAAGCTATGTTTCCTGAGAATCTCCATCTTTGATATCAATCTGTCTTTCTGCCTTTCAAGGCACCGTTAATAGACAATTTAGGGTATTATTTAGGAATTTGTTTGTTTATTTTATTTATCTATGTATATCCATGACAGGGCTAGACACCGAACAGTGTAAATACTGGCTCTGGATGATGGTCAATGTTGATGTGATACCCGGCCCATGTACAAAATGGGAAAAAGGAGGATGATGCCATGTTTATGTATGTTTGTATATATTTATTTGTCTATATATATTTTACCCTGAGATAGAGCTTTGTGCCAAATAGACATTTTTCACTCTCACCCAGGGTTTACAAAGGCGGAAACAAATATAGATGAATGCAATGAAACGTGCAAGCAAATTACAGTCAAGTATGGTACGCAGTGACATGCAGTGGTAGAAATGGCAAGTAATATAATTACTATGGTTACAAAATGCAAATAATTTTATATATAGGAAGTTCCATTACTTACAAATATTTATAGGATAGGGAAGAAGGGGATAAAAAGATATATAAAGCTAGATGACTGGTATGTTCTACAACTTCCCAAAGGCCATAGTAAACTAGAGTCAGGAGGGAAATTAAATATTAGGATGTATGAGATTAGATTATTCCACCATGTAGAAATCATTTACGTTTTGTTTCTTTAAATATAGATCTTCTTGGACTTACCAATTAATTAATTCTTCTTGGGCTTGTCTGCTTACATGTGAGGTACCCCAAATATTGCTGTTAGCTCATCTTTTTTAAGTTGGGTTTGTTTTCACTAGGATATCTTATTTGGAGTTATCTGATATCATTGCTATGCTGATGACATCCATTTGCACCACTCCTATTCTCAGTAGCATACATCAGATATGAAACTAATGAAAGACTGCTTGGGAGACATCTTTATTTGGATGACAGATAACTTAGTCAAGCTCAACCCATTTATGACAGAAGAGATGTTTGTTCATGTCATTGCGATGTCCTTAAACATACCTTTGGCTGGATTCTGAAAGAATCATGATAATGCAGGGGATAGCCTCTATCATCCAGCTATGCTACACCAGCTCTAAATGACAACCCCACTCCCAGGTATGACATCATATGGGTGGGCATGGTACACCTTATACATCCCTTAGCAAAGTCCCAAATATAATGTAGTCCAACTACGTGAGAAGTGGGCAGTTAGATTCTGAAGCATTCTATGCTAATGAACCTCATTACCCATTCCTGGCATAGTGCAACCACTGCCTGTGTCTCAGCCATCTAATGCCATGTGGTGCCATAGCTCATCTGTATGTCTACTCTCATACTGCAGGCATGAAGTACTGACATATAGGTGGAACCATATTTCCCAGAGGTTGTTTTGCATCACTACCTGTATGACAAACATAAGGTACCTTGGGTGTCATGCATGCATTCTCAGTGTCCAAACAAAAGGATGGGCATACTGAAGGTTTCCTTGTTTGATTCGGAGTGTATATATCATGATAAGTTAAGTCCTGATGTCATACCAACTGGAAACTGGGAAAGACTAGTGCACTTCACTACTGCACAGCTGCATGCTCTTTGTCTGCCCCCCCCCCCCAACCAGCAGCAGCTCCAACTGTGCATAAGACTTGATACTGCAGGCAGTGCGGTCTCTTACCATGCACCATGTGCTGCCTATGGTGTCACTTTCCTCTTATTGGTAGAGCCGTAGCAATCCCATGACAGCCCATTGATGTCTAGTCTATTACTTTGAGGGTTTCCACTGATGTGCATCACCAATGTAAGAATTACAGCTTTGCAAGCCCAATTCCACTTTTGGATTCAGGCATAGTTGTCCACAGTCCTCATTGACATATGCCAGCTGAGGACTGTCTGAGCCCTAGTTTTTGGAATTAAAGACTGAATCACTAATTGGGGAAGGATCCAGACCATAGCCTATCTCTAGGGATTTGTTAAGAGAGGTCAAAATGTAATTTGTTTCCCAGGTGAAAGGTGGGGGATTGCATTTGGATATTTGCCCAGCATGCTGTCACTCAAAAACCAAGTAATGACAGATGTAGTGAAGTCATTTTACGTTATTCTCAGAAACATTCCAGAATAAAACATCTCTTGCTACACTTCTTTGTACAGTGATTTGTTCCAGACTGAACTACTGCAAATCCCTTTACCTTTGACTGAGCAATTCAAATGCTAGAAACCTGCAATGGGTACAGGACATGGGAGCCATGTTGTTGGATTGGTGGTGTTGTCATACAATACATGTTCTGCAGCATCTACCCTTGCTGGCAGTCATCAGGAGAATTGAATACTATAGCTTAGTTCTCACATATTACACCATACATGATTTGTTTCTTAGCTGCATTAAGGAGTTTTTGGTGCCCTACAGTCCAGTGCACCTCCCCCACTCTTCTCAGCTTGGGTAAGAATACAACCAGTCTCCTGACTCAGCTGGAGACTTCTGGCTAATGGTTTTAAGCATACTGACCTGTAGCCCTTTGGAACTCACTAGTGCTCTAGCAAAGGACTTGCAACATGGACCCCAGTTTGAGCAGACTCACAAAGACCTAATTACACTCTCGGGAATTTGGTACTGGCATTAGGTGACTTAGGATTTCCTCTGCTCATATTAGTGTGTAACACAAAGGGTCATGATCAAGTTTCTAATCATAACTGTGTTATTATATGTTCTAGACATAAATGCCAAAAAATTCACCTCAAGAGGTTCATAGGTTCATAGGTAGATACTAGGCTATCTGCCTGAGGGCATTTAAAAGCCTAGCCAGAGTGTGTCGGCTTTCGCCGCCCCATTGATTAATTAACTGATCCTCTGTCAAGCAGAGCCAATGAAGTGATCCCAGAGGTGTATTTTCTGTTACCCATCCACTCGTCAAGGTTTCTTTTGAAGAGTGTTAGTGAGGGGCTCTGCCTAATGTGGTCTGGAATTTTATTCCAAAGCATGGGGAGTCTCTGTGACAGGAATCTATTCCTTCAGCATGTTCTATTTATTGTTGTGGTGAGGTTTAGCTCACTAGAGCACGTGGCTCGAAGTGACTTGGATTTCTTTAGGTGGAACATGTCCATCAGTTCTCAGTTGGACATGGCTTTGTAGGTCAGGCAGAGATCACCTCTGAATAAGTGATATGCCACTGAGTACAGCTGGAGTTTTTTCAGTTGGGCTGCATAGGACATATGTTTGAGGCCAGTAATCCTCTTGGTGAGGTACTTTTGTGGTCTTTCCAGCTGTTGGAAGTGTCTTGTGAGGTACATCCCAAATGGGGCATTGTACTCTATGATGGGTCTGATGAGTGACGAGTAGAGGGGGACTATAACCTCTTTATTTCTAGATGCAAACCCCTTAGTAATTAGATGGGCCACATAGAAGGATTTCCTAACTACTTTGGCAATATGATTGTCAAAGGAGGGATTACTATCTACCTTGGTCCCCAGATCTCTTATTACCTCTTCTGTATTAAGGGGGCTGCCACCTATGTGGTAATTCGTGGGTGTTTTGTTTTTCCCAAATGGGATGACTATGCATTTTTTGGCATTTAGCTTGAGGCCATGACTTTGACACCAGGTGTCCGTTTCAGTAAGGCCCTTTTGGAGGATGTCCGTGTCAGCTGGAGAGTCAATTATGGCTCCCAGTTTGCAGTCATCAGCAAACTTGGTTAGCCATAGTCCTCCTGTGTTTACCTGTACTTCTGAGAAGTATATGCCAAACAGTAGGGGTCCCAGGACCGAGCCTTGCAGGACACCACATGTGACTGGTTTAGAGTCGGACCTGGAGCCCGCTATTCTTACCGTGTGAGTTCTGTCTGTAAGCCAGTTGGCAATCCATCTCGTGACGTAGGGGTTTATGTTCAGGCTGGTGAGTTTTTCTGTAATACCCGAGTGGGTAATGGTGTCAAAAGCCTTGGTGAGGTCAAGGTAGGCTGTGTGAACCACCTCTCCCTCGTCTATGGCCTTAGTGACTGTCTCGAAGAAGTCAACCAGGTTTAGTAGGCATGATCTGCCCTTAACAAAGCTGAACTGGGTCGGTTCAAGTGTTTGGAGGTTCCCAATGTCTTTGTTAATGAGTTCCATGATGATGCGCTCCATAGCCTTGCAGACCAGGCTAGTCAGGCTTATGGGGCAATAGTTACCAGGATCAGTTGTGGCCCCTCCTTTGTTGAGAGGAATAACCATTGCTGTGCGCCATTCTATGGGCATGTAGCCTGAGGAGAGGCTGAGGTTGAAGAGCGTGTTTAGGTGGGGGGTTAGTTCGTTCTGTAATTTATGCAAGACGCTGCCTGGGACACCATCTGCCCCACTGACACTGTGTTTTCGGCTTTTGAAAGGACTGTTTTCACCTGTGTGTCTGTGATTTCCGGGACACTACACTTTTCTGGTATTGTTGTGGGCCCTTTTGGGGGTGAGAGGGGGGTGAGGTTTGCACTGAATCTATCTGCCAGGATGTTGGCAATATCAGTAGGTTCAGTATATTTTGTGCTATTTTGCACTAGTTCAGTGCATATCTGCGAGTTGCCACTTAGATTCTTAACATAGCTAAAGAAGGCTTTGTGGTTATCTTTTGAATCCTTGGCTATTTTTCTTTCGAAGTTAGCCTTGGATGATTTTATGAGGGACCTTAGTTTCTGACTGATACTGATCAGGGATGTCTTTCCTTCTTGGGATTTGCTTTTTTTCTGAACTAGTTTCCTCCTTCTATTGTATAGCCTGTTTATGGCAGGGGTCCACCAAACTGGTTTCCTTCTCTTAGAGGAGTGAGTCTTGGTTTTGCTAGGGATGGCATGATCTATGCATACTTTTAGGTGCTCATAGAGTGCATTTGTAAAGGTTTCTGCATCTTGGGCAGCATTATCCTTTAGCGTGGTGGCTGTGAAACTTACCACCTCTGTCTTAAGTAAGGTGAAGTTTGGTTTAGAAAAGTTTTTTTACTGGTTTCCTTAGTTGGGGATGGTGGTGGGGTGTGGACATCCAGAGTGATTAGTTTATGGTCTAATCTAACCAATGATGGGTTGACCTCTGGTGTGGAACACCTGTTGCCCATGTTGGTGATGACCAGGTCCAATATGTTTTCACCTCTGGTAGGGGAGTTTACCTGATCCAAGGCATTTGAATTGATGGATTCCAGGAAGTGCTGGGCCTGGGAGTTTGTACTCGAGTAGTTTCCCCAGTTAATGGTATTGTAATTGAAATCGCCCAATATCAGGGTGTTCAGTAGGACCTTCATGTTTTCAGTGTCTCCAGAAAAGTGGAGTGGTGGTCCTGGGTTATGGAGGGTGATCTGTAGCAGGCCACAGTTTGCATTGTAAATTTGCCCGATGTTAGTTGCACATGGATGATCTCAGAGGTAGCATGCTGTGTCACTAACCTGGAGGTGTAGGTATCCTTGATGAATATGGATACACCCCCTCCTTTTGTGTTTTGGTCCATGTTCTGTGGCCAAAATGTGTGGTATGAGTTGTAGCCTGGTAGTGCTGGGGTGCTCTCTGGAGCTTTGAACCAGGTTTCAGTTACTGCACAGATGTCGACATTCTCCATACTGAGGAGTGCTTCGAGCGTGTGCATTTTGAGATTTAAACTCCTGGCGTTGAGTAGCATAACCCTCATTTTTTTGTTAATTGTGCTGTTTACAAAGGTGGGTTTGACTTTTGAGCCTTGCCTAAAAAAGGCACTATGGGGGCAGCAAGAGCCTTGGCCAGTATTTGAAAGCCTAGGGGTGATAGGTGCAAGCTGTCTCTTGTGAAGCAACGCGGCTTGTCGAGCATGTCATCCCAGGCTGACAGACACTGGATCCCCTTTGAATAACACCAGAAGCTTAGCCAATTGTTGAAATTGATAATTTCTTCTTTATACTGAGGTATCATTCTTGGTGAGGGCAGGATGCTACTCAGGGTCAGGGTCATACCAGCCTGGACTACATGATCAAAGAGCTCTTCCATGTCTCTTTTCATGTAGCCCAGAGAGGTACGTCTCTTAATTTTTCATCCATATTGAGAGCACATAATAACTGGTTATGATTATATGATCAGTGAGACCCTCTCATGTCTGTTTGTAGTGCATGGAGTTTTATCCATTTAGTGTTACTGTCCTATAGGCAACAAGTAATGTAATTGGAAGAAAAGTCATAGGCAGTTTTGAAATACTCCCCTAATTTAAATTATTGACTTACTGATGAGACATCTGTACAGTTTCACCGTCAGGAAATATGAGGCATCCAGGAAAGTTGAGAGTCGAATAATGTCTTGTGAGACCCATCACCTGACTGTAACAGCATTTAGGGAGTGTGTAACAATTGTTACACACCTCTGAAAGCACTGCTACATTCAGGTCTTGCGCTGCAGAAGCATGTTATATTTTTCTCCTGATTTTGGACTGCAATCACAGCGTTCCATGCACTACATATTTATTTGGCATTATTATGTTCAATATTTTAAGCACCAGAATCATTCAAGAGTTGCATTTAACTGAGAGACAGTGACTGATGACATGAAAGGCCTTTGGGATCTCAAGGAAAAATAAACTGACAAAATTACCAAGACTAAGATTAGTACACAGGCAGTTAATAATATCAATTATTCTGGTCCATATCCCTTACATAGAGTGAAAGGCATGCTGGGATTTAGAAAGGGTAGGACTGTTAATTAGGCGTGCCATAGGTTTGGATACATTTTTTAATTATCTTAGATATTAAGGAGAGAATAGCAATTACCTGAAGGCAATTAATAACTTTGACATTTATTTTGATCCATGCTTTTGAGACATTTGTATGTAATACAAGTGTTTACAAAGTAATGATGGGACAAGAAACTGCACATATAGCCAGTTTTGGAGAGGTTGTCAAAGTCTGAGTTTTAGAATGAGCTTCCACAGAAGGGACAATGCAACGATTTAAGTTTAAAAGATGTTAACATATTATATAGTCAACAATAGGATGATGAGGAGTCAAGAAAAAAACGCTAAGAGTTCTAACGTGAGGCCTTTACATCATAAGATAAAACATTTCCTTTTTTGGATACTGAAATACAATAGACACAACCACTGATGCAACGCCAGCATTGCTGATCTTAAATCAAAACTTGGAGTCCTATTTTGATTTAATAAAATCAGGGTAAGCATCTTGACATAATTACAAAACACATAATTTCAGAATACGAATGACAGACCACATAGAAGTTTCCCTCGTAGCCAGCATATGGTAGTATTTGACTACAGGACTGACAAATAGCAACTGGAACAAATTGTGTCATGATTAGGGCCTCTAATGTGCACATCTGATGTGAAAGATAGTATATAGAGAATGTAAGCACACCAAATTCACAGTGTCCACTTAGCAAAAGTTGCAGTACCTAAAGGAAGACAATGAGAAGCCACAAGACCAGATATGCCCCCCTAGATGGATGATGACTTACCCATAGCCAAAAACAGATAGATGTCCAAGGTCATGCCTTTAAAAGAATGAAAGGTCAAGTGTGTACCATAAGCCATGATGGATGACTCCTTGAATACCCCAAGATGAACAGTGTGTACGTGCATCACACCAAAAATGGCCACTGTCACTCCATAATGTTGGAGGATTTCAGTGAGAACACTCTATCTCCCCTGATGAAAGAAACCAGAACAGATGCAGAATAATACACTGTGTTAACCTCGAAAATGGCACCCCAAAGAATCTATCTACAATGTGTGAGTAGACCCTTATAAAGAATGAACTTGTCAAGGTGTAAAATAGTATGTAAATTAAAAATAAAATTTCTGATGGGATTTCTAAGTGTGTTATAAACAATATTGCCACTGAGAAATGATTCTGAGTTAACAACTTTAAACTAATGAATACTGATAGTATATCAACATAATTTAAAATTTACATCATAGTATTTTACATTACTAGTTCTGATACTAACTTTAAAGTATTTTTACTGTTTTTTTCTGACCCTGCTCAATGCTCTGCTGTTTACTTTATTTCAGAATATCCATAGAAGACACTACATTTGGCATCCAGGTATGAGGTCATCATCATGGGATGAGAGGCTTTTTTCTCCTTATCCTACCATGCCATTCTCCCATGCAGAGCAAACAGATAAACAAGTACAATTTGTGTATGTACTTTAATATGCAAACCCTTGACTGTAGATGACCTTACTGGTCTCCTTCCACCACTTTGTGGTGCTGCTCTTCCTGGGTAGAACATCTAGTCCTCACTGGGAGCTGTAACCAGGCAGAAGAAGCCCCACACCCGCTCCTTGAAAGAAAGAGCTGACAGAATGCTGCTGTTCATTTAAATATTTAACTTTATTTTTTGTAACAAGAATTGATGTCTAAATAGCTATTTGTTCTGACTTGTAAATAAGATGGGATATAAATGTGTGTGTGTGTGTGTGTGTGTGTGTGTGTGTGTGTGTGTGTGTGTGTGTGTGTGTGTGTGTGTGTGTGCGTGTGTCTGCCAGCTGAGCATACTTTTTTATATTCTTTGTTTTCAAGGTAACTCACAGCTGTCTCTTTTATCTGTTGCCCTGGATTCTCATATGTCTTATTTTAGCAAGAGTACATGGTGTACAAGTTGGTTGTAGGTGATTAGGTCACATTAACTAATGCTGATGTGACACCCGGAGGTTGGTGACAATGACATATGCAGTGTATACGACTCAAGAATGGGAAGAAACTGAAGTGTCATGAACTGTTGCATTACAAACATGGGAATGGATCATTTTTGGCACCTTAAATAATAAATCAGAAATAACACAAACTATAACAGATTTAAAGTTAGCAATGCTTAATTTGTGAAGAAATACATAATTCATGTGATACGTTTTTCCATTGCCCTTGCTTTGATAAGTAGAGAACAAAGGTATCAAACTGTCATCTCCTTGGTTCTGGCTATCACCACAGGAGTCTGTTTGTTAACCAGAATTTCTTATTGTTGATCTTAAGCTATAGGAATCTTTGAAGATGGTACACTTGAAATGCAGGTATGTGAGCTCTTTTCTAATAAATCTAGTAAAATGCTTTTTCAAACAACACAGGGAAGGCAACTTTTCACTTACACTCTGCAGTAGGGTAACCAAAGTACATAGGACTACAGGAGGTAAACCATATATATGACTATACATAGGTACATATGATTATGCTAATCATAAGGATTATATTTGGGGTAGAAAATATATTAACTGAAAAAAAGTTTAAAACAAAGTCCAGCACAGTTCACTTTCTGCTGAGAATTTGCAAGAACTGGAATAACATGCAACTGTAATAAGGAACGTTATTTGGAACATGACTAGAATAGAGATATCTTGAGTCTGAATTTTTGGGGAAAGGTGCTTTTCCCTATTTTAGCCCATCTCCAATGTATTAATTAATTAAAGAATTAAAAAAAAATAAAGTAAAATAATTTTATTCACAGCATGGCCTGAAAGAAGTAAAAGCTGATATAGTGCAAACTTGGTAACAAGTACAGGAGAGCAGTGAGTGATACATGGAAATGTAATTGCAACATCCCAGATCAGGACTGCTTCTAAGGAGTTGCATGGTTTAGATCTATTGTTTCACAACTGAGGAACTTCCATTTCTGTCTAGAAATAAATGCATGATGGAATATTACTGGTAATGCTTTCTAAACTAGTTTCTGAAATAGAAAAGTTGAGGAAGCCAGTTAAATGTTTTGAAAGTCTGAAATGTGTGAAGAAAGCTCTGTGCAACAGCCATTGTATATTTCCATAATACTGACTGTTTAACATGAATCACACAATAGAACATGATGATAATTTCATTGTGTAGGTGATTAAAGCTTCATATTGTTTGATATACCTCTTTGACTGCTAAACTGAGATTTGGGTTGATAAAGCCATCTGAATGCATTTTAAAAAGCTTTTTTTCATGTTTCATTGTGAAGAAAATTAAGTGCTGCATGTTCTTTCTTTTTTTATTTTATGATATTTTTCCTTTGTGGATATGCATCCCCATTTCAGCCAGTCTATCTACACCGTGCTTCTCTACCCCCACGCTCCTTCACTTACTTCTATGTTGCTTTCTGCTAATGTCTATCTTGTAGCTCTTTGCTATTTTTCCTACGCACCCAACCTTATTAGCACCTACTGTAAGATGTTAAATTCTGTCTGTCTTGGTTTGTAATCAAAGTAGGACCATTATAGGATGCGATGGTCTCCCTTGGAGGGATGAATGCTACACTCAAAAGAATCCAGTCTTTCTTTTCATTCTTTATTTTTAATTGTATTTTACAATTAAAGTTATTATTAATATATACAATTTGAACTGGCATCACAGCATTTAATAGTATATTTGCAGGCTGATTCAAAACAGGTTTTTGTCTGCAAAGTGGTCAGCAGTTGTCCAGCTGGTGTCCCTAAAACCCTTAAAAGTGACTTAATTTCTGAGGTGCTCAAATTGTGCCTCTTTGAAATCCTGTAGTGACTCTTGGGACTTAATTTCAGGTAGAAGTTTGTTACATAATGCTGGACCTGTTCTGGAATAAACACTCTCTCCCATGAGAGTCTTGAATGGAGGGCTGTTTTGGGAGATGCTTTCATCTTCTGTGTTTCTTGGTGTATAAACCAATACCTTAATGTGGAGTTTTCTTTTCGGGTGGGAGCAATAACTTTGCTTCAGTATTGTGAATATTAAGGTGCCCAAAAGATAGGTTGTTTTTTCTGTTATGGGGAGCTATCCTGCTTTTTGTAAAATATTGCATTTGGTGGAAATAAAAATTTGCTGAAAAGTGAATCTGCAAATGTTAATTTCAGCAGTCAGTAGTCTTTGTGTATTGTGGGTTGAATGCAAGGTTAGAAGGGGCTGCCTGCACTCCAGTTTGAGTAGAAGAAAGTTTTTGGCTGCTGCTGTTGGGGCTGTGTTACTGAGTTGATGAAACATTTTTAACTTAGTTTTCATTGCAAAAGTACTTTATTAACTGTCACATCTCTGTCTATGTAATAAAATTTAGGGAACCATCAAATGTTAGTCCTAAATATTTGTATTTAGAGAATATAGGGATGATGGCGTTTGTATTGACAGAAAATAGTGACATCAGTTAGTTGGTGGTATTTTTTTGGTGAAGCAAATAGTACAATTTTTGTTTTGTGATTTGCCAGTAGCTTATTATCTGAGGCCCACCGCCATATACTAGAGTAGGATTTTTGTAGTTGTAGTAGTTTAAGATATAAGTAAGCAGTTTCATGTTCAGAGGTGAGTTTGGACTTAAAATAGTGCCACTGCATGTTTGGCTGCATTTACCAACCAGCCAACAACATTTTCTCTGCTCGTGGCATGCACTGTTGTTGATATTTAATTCTCCTTAATTTATACTTTTATTTAGCAGTCCAAAAAATATGCCTGAAGAAGCAACAATAGCTGTGAAAGTGCTTATGTTGTTTTAAAATAAAAGATTGTTCATTTTATGCTGGGAGCCTGGTGTCATCTCATCATTCTACTTTTTTGGACTGCTTTATTCTGGTTTATTTGTTTGGTGAGATGTTTACATAACACAGGTTGGTCGTTTTTCCTGTTGGTTGTACTTTTATTTAAATTTATATGCAGACTCTGTCACAGAAACATCACAGAGTATAATATATGAAAAATAAGCCTCTTAATTACAGCATCCCATAATATATGTTTTATATGTAACAGAACAGAGGGTTAAATAGTTTCTCAGGCCCCATCTCTAATTAGGGATCCACCATCTTAACATTTGACAAGTCTCGTGAAGACCACTTCTAGTTTTGAAAATCATCACTAAGTACCTTATTTCTATCAAAAGAAATAGAATCTAAAAAAATATTGCCTTAGAATTCCTTATCAGAATTTATTTGGGATTTATTCAGCATTCTTAAAACTTAATATCATTGATTTATTATAGCAGTAACCAGTCTATACATTTTCATTGGTTTGGAATTTAAATTATTTAATTCATTCCATTATTACAGAAAAAAATAATACTGCATTTTACTATGCAATAACAGAATGTTTCATATCACAGTCTTTTTAAATATTGTTCTTCTCATTTGGTGGTACTAATTCCATAATGGAAGCACTTCTGTTAGTGTTTGTTTTGAATATGTTAATATAATAGGTTCATTTAGTCTCCATGTCTGAATATGGAACATAGCACAAATAATCTCTTATATCTCCTGGCTCTTGTGAATTATGCCACCTGATACTTCATTAGCAATCCCGTGCATAATCAAGCCTTTTTGTTTACTTACAGTGGCATTCAAAACAGTTCTTTGTTTTTTCTGAATGGAACTAAGTGTACAGAGAGAAGCTTGAGAGATAGAAATCCTCAGAAGGTAGTCTATACTTGGTAACTTCCGGACAAACCTGATGATTTTTCAGACATGCATAATGACTGGTTGTTGTTGTGTCTTTCGGCTTTTCCCAGTTAGGGGTCACCGCAGTGGAACTCCGGTCCGCTGATGATTGGTAGTTGATTTTTACGTGCCGAGTTACCAGCCCTGATGCACAACCTTCAACGAAGGTACGCCCATTCACGCATGTCTCCACGCAGAAGATGTTCTAGCTGACAATCGAACCGGACAGCATCTTACTGTGAGGCGACAACGCTACCGCAGCACCATCACCGCGGTATACATGCATAACGACTGGTAATAATGTAAAATTACTAAATATGTCTGCATTTTTGTAAAACACACATTTAGCCCTATATATTGTGTGACAATATAGGATAATAAATGATACATCATCATCCATGATGTGATCACAGGCTGAGTAGCTAGGCCATTTAGAGCCCAGGGTGAGACCTTCATTTGGCACCACTCTCCCCCCTTCCCTGCCTAAGAAGCAAAAAAACATTTTTGAACAGGGTGGGGGTGGGGGGGGGGGTGGCTTGACAACAGCTTTTCACAAAAACACAACAGACCAAGAGGGTCAAGAGCAAGTCCAAACAGGAAGATTTATTGTATAGTTTAACGCATTTTCAGGGTTAATCATTTAACTGTGATGTGATGAATAACCAAACACAACATCACTTTAGTAATTTAAATAAAAATAGAGCATGACTGGGTAGCATCATACTTTAACTGTAGTCTCCTTTTTATTTTCCAGTTATATACCTGTACTTATGTCTGGTTTATTAGAACTTCTATGTTTATAGTTTGTCAGAGAGTCTCTGCTTACTGAAATGTTAATTGCCATTGTTATGGACGATGCTGTTGTACAACAAGAGCTGCAAACAGGGAATGCAATGACGGAATAGTTTTTAATGTCTATGTCTGCGCCAGTATCTCCATTCTATGTGCTTAAAAATCTTGAGTTCAGCTATTACTTTTTTGCTGCTTTTTCTCACATTCAAATAAAAGCATATGGTAAATAAAAAGGAACACACCTTATCCAGATAGTAGCTTGTAATATCAATTTATCACATCAGAATTCAGCAAAATCCACATCTGTTTGCAGGTACAGTCCAAATTCCAGCAGTGGCAGAAATATTATACTATAATAGCTTGCCTGTTGTGCTACATAAAATAAGTAGCAATGCATGTCATATACGAGCAACATACCTCTCAACCTCTTAGAGCAAGAAATCTGGACAAAGCCATACATAAAAGTGGGACAAAGGCACAAAAATAGGGACAATTTTTAAATATTACTTTTACAAACTTAGAAAGTTAATAGAATAACAGGTTTTGCATTAGCATGAATTTTCTGAAGGGTATGAAGCCTGAAACTCAAATGTCTGTCATTATTTTCTAACTTTCGTCTTAAATGATTTGCCACTAATTTGCAAAAAAATCACAATTTTATGAAAAAAAGGCCAAAACTACGAGGCAGAAATCTGGACATTCTGTGAAAATCTGTACAGTTGGGAGGTATGATGAGCAATGAGGGCAGGCATTCAGAGGTGTGCCCTGTTGATATTGTGCAGATCCCCCAGAGGTGCTGTGTTGGGAATCATTGTGACCCCAAAAGCAACTTACTTAGGCAAATACATGAATGATGACTTACTGAGAGAGTGTGCTGCCAATATAAAATTCCCACACCACGCTATTGCCTTTGTAAACTATGAATCCAGAGATGTCATAGGAAACCTAAAGCAACCTATTCAGTGCAGCCTGCAGCCTGCTAACTGGTCGGCTGCCCTTTTCTCACTTCTAAGTATGATACTACTTAAGCAGCCAAAACTAAATGGCAAGAAAAAATGACTTTACTGTGCCAACATAAAAATTTCAGCTGGGTAAAAAGTACACGAGGTATTTTAACACACAGACAGAACCATCTGTGAAGCTAGGATCTGGATCAGATCCTAGCTACGTAAGAGATTACTAGGCTAATGGCTTAAGAGCCCTTACAAGCCTAGCCATTATTACCTGAATTTTACTCAACTTTTGATCCCTAAGGGCTAGTGGATGGCTTAAGTTTTTGCCTATGCCATTGAGCATTTTTCAGACTGCCCCTTTCCTTAAGGGACATGGACACCACACCAGGAATGAAGTTAATATTTCCCATCCATTGAGTTAAACTGCATTTGAAGAGGACTAGGGAAAGGCTCTGCCTTGTGTGAATAGAAAGCCTGTTCCAGAGAGGGGGTCATCTCTTGAGACTCATATTTGTCTCTCCAGCATGTTTTGTTTGTGCCACAGGCCAGGTTTAGATTCCTAGATCAGGTGACCCATGTGCAGTTTGTCTTGCAAATGTGTAATAGTGCCATCGGGGATGGATTTGTGAGCTCCTTCTGGTTAGGCATAGATCACGCCTTAAAAGTCAATAGGAGACAGAGTAAAGACATTTTAGTCTGTCCACACAGGACATATTGTTTGCACCTTGTATTTTTTTGTAAGGAACCTCTGAAGCCACTCCAGCTATAGCAAGTGCCTGGTCAAGTTCATGCCAAAAGCTGCATTGTACTCGATGATTGGTTTGATGAGGACCCAGTACTGTGGGACTATAACTTCCTTGGATCTAGATGCCATGCCTTTACTTATAAGCTATGCAACATAGAATTACTTCCTCATTTACTGTGGACTCATATCAGTCAAAGTTCAGGTTACTGTCTATATATGTACCTAGATCTATCATCTCTGAGTCCACTTTTAGGGGTTTGCTACTAATGTTGTAATTTGCAGGAGTATTTTTTGCATTTAGTTTTAATCCCTGGCTCTGGCACCAATCATTTGTCTGAGTGGGACCCTTCTGAGGGATATCTACATCACTGGGGAATTCAGTGATCGCTCTCACCTTGCAATCTTCACCAAACGTAGTCACCCAAAGGCCTTCTACATTAGCCTCAACTTCAGAGAAGTATATTCCAAACAGGAGCCGTCCCAGCACTGAACCCTGTGACACCACTAGTAAGTGATTTCTTGCTGGTTCTGTATTTACCCACTCTAACAAGATGTGTCCTGTCCATGAGCCATTTGGCCATCCATCTGGTGATGTAGGGATTTATGCCCAGTTTTGTGAGTTTATCTATAACACCCATATGGGGAATTGTGTCAGATGTCTTAGCCAGGTCAAGGTAGGCAGTATGCACTGTTTTACTGTCATCCATGGCCCTAGTGAGTTTCTCAAAGAAGTCTACCAGATTGAAGAGGCATGACCTGTCCTTGACAAAGCCAAAGTGGGTTGAGTCCAGTGTTTGGATGTTTCCTATGTCATTATTTATTAGGTTCATATTCATGATTTTTCTTTCCATGACCTTGCATATAAGACTAGACAAATGTACGGTTCTATAATTTCACGGGTCTGTTGATGGTCCCACTTTATGCAGAGGAATGACTGTTGCTGTTCTCCACTCCACAGGGACAAAGCCAGTCTAGAGGCTGTGGTTAAATAGAAATCCTAGTGGGACTGATAGGTCCTGTTTCAGGCTATTTCACAGGCATCCTGGGATATTGTCTGGATCCATCAAAGCAGTATTTTTAGCTTTAGAGAGTGCAGTGGTGACCTGTTCTTTGGTGATAACTGGTAGAGGAATGGTGGAGAGTATTTCCTAAGGCTGAGGGAAACCGAAGGTAAAATTTGAGCTGCAATTATTGGCCAGCAGATTTGCAATATCTTCTGGCTGGGTATAGGTGGTGCTGTCTACAATTAATTCTACACTGTGTTGAGTGTTTCCCTTAAGGTTGTGGATATAACTGAAAAATGTCTTATGGTTATCCTTAGCTTGGCAGGCTAGTTTTGCCGCAAAATTTACTTTTGATGACTCGACTAGTCCCCTGATTTGTGGAATTTAGACTAATGAGGGAGTTTTTGCTGTGTTGTTCACATACTCTCTTTGGAGAGGATTTTCTTTTTTTTTTTTTTTTGTTGTATGACCTGTTTATACCAGGGGTCTACCATGCTGGCTTGTTTTCTATCTTTTTTTTTTTGTTTGTTCTAGGCCAATTTCATCCTGGTGCTGCCATTTCTATGCAGTTGTTTATGTGGTCATACAGGGCTTTCGTGTATGCCTCCACATAAGATTCTGTCTTTTTTTGGTGAGAGTTTGGAAACTAGCTATGCCATCACTTAATAGGAGGTAGTATGCCTTAGAAAAGTTCTTAAAGGTTTTGAGGTTAGGTGGGCGTTCTAGTTTTATATTTATTTCAAGGGAGACAGCTTTGTGATCTGGTCTAACTAGTGAGGACATCACACTTGGGGGGTGCAACACTCTCCCATATTTGTGAGTACCAGGTCTAAGATATTTCTACCCCTAGTGGGAGTGCACTCTGCCACTCCAGGGCATTTGCATTGACAAAGTTCAAAACTCTTTGCGCCTGCATGTCAGTGGTTATGTATGCTTCCCAGTTAATGGAGGTGTAGTTGAAATCACCCGTGAGCATGGTATTGGGCTGAATGTTAAGTGATTCTAGTAAAATCAGGTATGATGTATGGGTTTTCTGGTTCATGGTGGGGGACCTGTAGCTAGCCAAGGATATGGTAATGGATTTTCCCTCTGGTTAGTTAAAAATAGGGTCACTCAAGCATGTTATATAGTTTGACTTAGATGCAATTTTTCTGATGAACATTATTAATAAGCCATTGAGCAATGCATGACATCAGCATGCTATGCATGCATGGAATTCCATGAAATTCCTTCTTTCTATCATGGGAAGAAAAATTGTGGTAGTTTTATTTAGAATTCACTGTCTTCCATCCTTGTGATCCACCATGATATGTACAAGTAGTGTTCAACAAGTCATTAGAGGAAAACCTCTAGTACAAATTGCATCCAAGAAGTAACCACTGGAAATGGAAAATAACTGATGTACTTTATTGCAAAGCAAATGTGCAATGATCTTAAAACCAAACCATTCTCAGAAAATACTTAAGGAAACAGCATTCATTCATTTATTCAACTAATAATAATAGATAAAAGAAGCACTGATGAATTAAGAACTCATCTCTCCCTCCCCTCATAAAACAGTGTAGCATTGATCGAAAGTCCATCAACTGATAAATAAAAGCATGCCCTAATGAATTAAGAACTTATCCCCCATAAAACAACATAGCACTGATTGAAAGTTCACCAACTAATACATAAAAATGGCCTTGATGAATAAAAACTCATCTCTTCCCCCATTAAACAGAATAGCATTCATTGAAAGTCCAAGTCCAATCAGAAAAATAATTAATAATAAATAAAAGCAGCCTTGTTGAATTAAGAAGTCATATCTATCCCCCTCCCCTCTTAAAACAGCCAACAAAATCTCTATCATATGTCCTGTACAGCAACAATAAAACCAGTATTGGCAGCAATAGCAGGGGCTACTGCCTCCATGCCAGTCATTACAAATCAGTTACTTCTCATCAGAATCAGGGACAAATCCAGAAATAGATAATCAGATGGGGACCATTCAGAGACACAAAATATTAATATTGTATTAAGACATTGACAGAATAAGAAAAATGTGAATTAATATACATTTTTCTGAAGTAAAGAAAAAGTCTATATTATAATTCTTAATTTCTTTGTAATCATTGTCATATTTTTAGTGAAATTTGTCACCACCTGTTTCTCCAAAAAGGGGATTGTATATAAAAGCCAATAAGCTAATAATACATTGATTTGCATTACTTTTTAATTTGACTCATCCATAAGTCCAGTCAATCCAACGTATCTCCCAGCTGTCTAGATTTCTGTAAAATGTCCAGATTTTGCCTTATTTTTCATTTGTTTCTCATAAAATTTGCATTTTTCTGGCAGAACAAAAGTGGTTGAAGTGACTAAATAATTACAGACATATCCACTCCTTCAGAAAATGCATGCTAACACAAAACCTATTAATTCTAGCAGACTATAGCATTTTAACTTCTTATGTCCTTTTTTTTTGGCCTTTGTCCCATGACCATTATTGTGAAGTCACTGAATAATGACATACATATGAGTTTCAGACTTGGCATCCTTCTGGACCGAAGGAAGGTTGATATATTGTGTGTGCAAGAGACCAGATGGAAGGGGAGCAAGGCTAGGTGTATCGGAGGTGGGTTCAAATTGTTTTATCATGGTGTGGATGGGAGGAGAAATGGCGTAGGGGTTATCCTGAAGAAACAGTATGCTAAGAGTGTTTTGGAGGTGAAAAGAGTGTTGGATAGAGTGATCTTTATTAAGCTGGAAATTGATGGTGTAATGATGAATGTTGTTAGTGCATATGCTCTACAAGTTGGGTGTGCAATGGATGTGAAAGAAAAATGTTGGAGTGAGTTGGATGAAGTGGTGATGACTGTACCCAAGGGTGAGAGACTGGTGATTGGAGCAGATTTCAATGGGCATGTTGGTGAAGGGAACAGAGGGGATGAGGAAGTGATGGGTATGTATGGTGTTAAGCAAAGGAATGCAGAAGGTCAGATGGTAGTGGATTTTGCAAAAAGGATGGACATGGCTGTGATGAATACGTATTTTAACAAGAGGGAGGAGCATAGGGTGACATACAAGAGTGGAGGAAGATGCA
Organism: Protopterus annectens; assembly: GCF_019279795.1. Lineage (NCBI taxonomy): Eukaryota > Metazoa > Chordata > Ceratodontiformes > Protopteridae > Protopterus > Protopterus annectens. The sequence goes on along the minus strand of NC_056735.1, from coordinate 1,190,049,530 downwards.
CACAGGTAGACTATATCTTATGTAGAAGGGCCAGTCTGAAGGAGATTGGAGGCTGTAAAGTGATGGCAGGGGAAAGTGTAGTTAGGCAGCATAGGGTAATTGTGAGGTGGAGTTCAGGGAAGAGTTAAGACAGGCACTGAGTGGCAGTGAAGAGTTACCAAATAGCTGGGTAACTACAGCAGAGCTAGTAAGGGAGACGGCTAGATTGGTGCTTGGTATGACATCTGGACAGAGGAAGGACGACAAGGAGACATGGTGGTGGAATGAGGAAGTACAGGAGAGTATACAGAGAAAGAAGTTGGCAAAGAAGAAGTGGGATTGTCAGAGAGATGAAGAAAGTAGACAAGAGTATAAGGAGATGAGGTGCATGGCAAAGAGAGAGGTGGTGAAGGCTAAGGATAAGGCGTATGAAGAGTTGTATGAAAGGTTGGACACTAAGGAGGGAGAAATGGACCTGTACCAATTGGCTAGACAGAGGGACCGAGCTAGTAAAGATGTACAGCAGGTAAAGGTGATAAAGGATAATGAGGGAAATGTACTCACAAGTGAGGAGAGTGTGTTGAGCAGATGGAAAGAGTACTCTGAGGGGTTGATGAATGAAGAGAATGAGAGGGAGAGAAGGTTGGATGATGTGTGGATAGTGAATCATGAAGTGCAGTGGATTAGCAAGAAGGAAGTAAGGATAGCTATGAAGAGGATGAAGAATGGAAAGGCTGTTGGTCCAGATGACATACCTGTGGAACCATGGAGGTGTTTAGGTGAAATGGCAGTGGAGTTTTTAACTAGATTGTTTAATGAAATCTTGGAAAGTGAGAGCATGCCTGAGGAATGGAGAAAACGTATTTTGGTACCGATTTTTAAGAATAAGGGTGATGTGCAGAGCTGTAGTAACTACAGAGGGATTAAATTGATCAGTCACAGCATGAAGTTATGGGAAAGAGAAGTGGAAGCTAGGTTAAGAAGGGAGGTGATGATTAGTGATCAGCAGTATAGTTTCATGCCAGGAAAGAGCACTAGAGATGCGATATTTGCTCTGAGAGTGTTGATGGAGAAGTACAGAGAGGGTCAGAAGGAGTTGCATTGTGTCTTTGCAGACTTAGAGAAAGCATATGACAGGGTGCTTAGAGAGGAGTTGTGGTATTGTATGAGGAAGTCGGGAGTGTCAGAGAAGTATGTAAGAGTGGTACAGGATATGTACGAGGGCAGTGTGACAGCGGTGAGGTCTACGGTGGGAGTGATGGATGCGTTTAAGGTGGAGGTGGGATTACATCAAGGATCAGCTCTGAGCCCTTTCTTATTTGCAATGGTGATGGACAGATTGACAGATGAGATCAAACAGGATTCCCCGTGGACTATGATGTTTGCAGATGACATTGTGATCTGTAGTGAGAGTAGGGAACAGGTGGAGGAGACCCTGGAGAAGTGGAGATATGCTCTAGAGAGAAGAGGAATGAAGGTCAGAAGGACTAGGCAGAATACATGTGTGTGAATGAGAGGGAGGATAGAAGAATGGTGAGGATGCAGGGAGTAGAGGTGGTGAAGGTGGATGAGTTTAAATACTTGGGATCAACAGTTCAGAGTAATGGTGAGTATGGAAGAGAGGTGAAAAAGAGAGTACAGGCAGGATGGAGTGGGTGAAGAAAAGTGTCAGGAGTGATTTGTGGCAGAGTACCAGTAAGAGTGAAAGGGAAGGTCTACAAGAGGGTAGTGAGACCAGCTATGTTATATGGGTTGGAGACATTGGCACTAACAAAAAGGCAGGAGTCAGAGCTTGACGTGGTAGAGTTGAAGATGTTAAGATTTGCACTGGGTGTGACGAGGATGGACAGGATTAGGAATAAGTATATTAGAGGGTCAGCCCAGGTTGAAAGGTTTGGAGACAAAGCCAGAGAGGCAAGATTATGTTGGTTTGGACATGTGCTAGGGAGGGATGCAGAGTATATTGGGAAAAAGATGCTAAGGATGAAGCTGCCAGGTAACAGGAAAAGAGGAAGGCCTATGATAAGGTTTATGGATATGGTGAGAGAGGATATGCAGGTGGTTGGTGTGACAGAGCAAGATGCAGAACACAGGAAGAAATGGAAACAATTGATCCGCTGTGGCGACCCCTAACGGGAGCAGCCGAAAGAAGAAAAAGATGTCCTTATTTTTTGGCCTTTGTCCCATGACCATTATTGTTAAGTCACTGAATAATGACATACATATGAGTTTCAGACTTAGTATCCTTCAGAAAAATGCATGCCAACACATATCCTGTTTTTTACCAACTTTCTAAGTTGATAAGAGCAAGACTTCAAATCTGTCCCTATTTTTGGGCCTCCCTCTGCCTCAATTATGTTTAGGCTTGGTTCAGAGTTCTTGCTTTAAGAAGTTGAGTGATATGTAAAAAATAATTTATTTACTTTTTATACTCTTATCCTGTCCACTCCAGAGTGAAAGTAAGTTGTCCTTATCTTACAGCAAGGCAGGTATCCAACAGGAAATAAATGAAAGTAAACTGTTGGTTGGAGTATTGAATTTGACTGTAAATAAATTGAGCGAAGCAATGCTAGCCTTTTTATTTATTTATTTTTTTTTTTTTTTTCTAAATATAATAGGTAATGTGCCCACAGTGAGTGATTAAAAAATAAGTAATCCAAAAACAAATAAATCGGTTGGCTCGCTGTTGGTGCCAAAGATAAAGCCCTGTAATTGCCTTCTTTGCATTGACCCCTCCTTCTGTGCAGTCAATCACAGGTCTTTGGAGTAGTCCTCATGCAAGATGACATAAAAGGGAGCAGGTGGCACTCTGACTTGTCTCAGATGTCCATGTGGGACATTTTAGTTGTTACTTACTTCTGTTTCCCTTAAAGGAAATATATATATATATATATATATATATATATATATATATATATATATATATATATATCTATAGGTAGCGTTGTCGCCTCACAGCAAGATGTTGTCCTGTTTGATTCTCAGCTAAAGCATCTTCTGTGTGGAGACATGCATGAATGGGCATATCTTCGTTGAAGGTTGTACATCAGGGCTGGCAACTCGGTACGTACAAATCTGCTGCCAATCATTAGCGGGCTGGAGTTCTGCTGTAGCGACCCCTAACCAGGAAAAGTTGAAAGATACAACAACATATATATATATATATCTATAGTGTAAAATAATTTTTTATCTATTTCTTTAATGCAGATTGCGCCCTTGATAAGTCAGCAACCAGGGTGATTGCCTCTTTCACCCTGCTCTTGCTACGCTACTGATCACAGGATAGTCAGTTGTTTAATGAGTGTTTATAATTCATAGTGCAAAGAATTATGAAAGGTGTGAAATTTAAAAGAGTATGTATATAAGTTGAGTACCCGCGGTGGTGGTGCTGCAGTAGCGTTGTCGCCTCACAGTAAGATGCTGTCCGGTTTGATTCTCAACTAGAGCGTTGTCTGCATAAAGACATGCGTGAATGGGCATACCTTCATTGAAGGTTGTGCGTCAGGGCTGGTAACTCGGCACGTAAAAATCAACTACCAATCATTAGTAGACCGGAGTTCCGCTGTGGTGACCCCTAACTGGGAAAAAGCCGAAAGACACAACAACAACATGTATATAAGTTGAGTACATTGCAATCATAAAAAAAATAAAACTAGTAAATCACATGCATAAGACATAAGGCAAGTAATACCCAATGAAAAGATGGAGTTTGAGCAGTATAAAAATGGCTTCAGAATAAATCAAAGATTACAAGCCTGCCAGTAAACATATTTTTAAGCTGGGACTTAAATGTACTAACAGAACGGCAATTTGGCAATCCACACATTATGGAATTTTTAAGTACAACAGCAAGAAAAGCAAATGTTTACACTGTTAACTAAATCAAACAATATCTAGAAAACCTTCATAAGTGAAATGGGTATTAATTATAAGGGCCCTAGAGGTATTGAAGGTCATGTAAAAAGTTTGCCACAATAATGCATAGTTAAAAACATCAAGCATATCATCCTGAAAGTTATTCTGTAATGAACTAGAAAACAGCTCTTAGTACGTAGTAGAAGCATTCATTGTATTTGTAGATTGCACTGCCTTAGTATCCTGGCCTGCAGTTAGAGACTTTGACGTTCTACCACTGATATTCAAAGACATTATATGGCTTTGTACTTGATAACTTAGAAGCATTGCCCTGGTTTGATAAATCCTGTTATGATTTGAGCACTATTTCTAAGATAACACAAGAAAAATTTCTCAAAAGCAGGAACTTCAAAACTCATTGCTATTTCATTCTAAGTATCCCAGGGTAATCACCTTACCAGATATTTGCATCCTCTGTTGTATAAATGAAATATAAATTGGCACTTCTACTCTTCTATCATATAAATTAAAATAGGAAGTTTCTCCTGGGTCTCTACTGAAAAGGGCTATTTTCCATTCCATCAGGAGAGCCCCAGTCAACGGATGCAATAAAAATGAAAATAAATATAAAAAGTAGTATAAGAAGCTAAACTGCTGACTAAATAGAGAAAAACTACATTTAAAAGCAGTCATATGGAAGTCCGTTATGAAAATGACGTGCTTAAGCCATTGCGTGCAAAGTAGAAAATGCAAAGTTATTGCATAATGCACTTGAAAAAATTGAAGGTAACATCAAGAACAAAGCATCGTTTGACCCATGCACCACTACACTTCTCTTATTTCTGAAAGTTAGTTGAACGGAAGTTTAATTGAGACCTATTAATCCCATTCAAATCAATCAAATTCATGATCCATTGAAAAAGACAAAACAACCCTACCTCTCTGAATATACTGACTGAACTTGCACAGCAGTTAACAAATAAAACTACAATATTGCAGATCTGCAATCTCTGAACATTTAAAGACACTGTCAAAAAAAAAATACTAATGTTTCTACATCAGGGCTTATCCCCAGTCCCCACCCCCACATTGCTAAGTATACTAACGTTAACATTGCACAACAGGGAGGATAAGACAAAGCTTCCTTCTCCTCATCACTTCATGAGCTCACTACTCATACAGACATCGCATCACAGAAATCCACGTAAACTGGAGTTTGACAAAATGTTCACCATAAAACTGGATTTGATTAATGTGATCTTTGACAGACTACAAGAATCCTTACATGCTACAACACCGCCATGACAAAACTGTAGGGCAAAAAGAAATGCAATGGAAGTTTGAGAAAAAAAAACAGCGTTCACCTCCTGTGTATGGGGACAAGTGCGTTCAGGAGAGTGGGAAGACTGCAGTCCATGAAATGCCATTTGTCAGACTGTAGAGCTCACATAATAAAAGTGAACATACATTCAGCAGAAGAAAAACACACAAAAATGCAAAATAAAGAAGACATTAACATTGAGCTTAATAAGAGTTATGTTCATTAATTCCATGGTGAAAAATAATGAATAGAAGAAATAACACAAAAAATGAGCAACTATCTTTGAAAACAGCTAAAGGGCACCACACTGGATTGGACACAGTATTGTAGTACAACTTTCGGAATGACATGGCTTTAATAGAGAATTTGGTAAATATGTAGTAAAATCAAAGTTATAGTACCTCACGTCCACTTATCAATCAGTTTGACTCCTGCCACTAACTGCTCTGGTCTCCACCAGAAACAGCATGAGTGGTATGCTCCCTTAATGTCAATCCCAACTTTTCACCCTAGGAAAGACGAGCAGGTATATACCTTATCTTTTCTTTCTCTACTCCACCCCCGTGACCCTCACCAGATGCCCGAACAACTACTAGATCTTGTCATCTGGGCCATAGACATGGCTGCTTATCAAAGACTTGTGACTTTGTCTTAATTAGAGTAAAGATGACAGTTCTACCTTTTTATTGTCCCAGATTAAGATAAATTACAGAGTAAATGTTAGCTATTATTCTTAATTATCCATTAAGTTGTCACTTGACTGACATTTGCATGGCAGGGCAGAGATGCCACTTGAGTGCTGAATGTTTGCTAGGTTTTTAAAAGGATATATTTATATGAAAAAAAATAATAGTAAAAGAAAAAGAAAACTGAGTGTTGAAGAACAGAACAGCATGAAAGGATTATGACAGATGAAAAAAAAAGAGTGGGGGAGAGAGAGAGAGAAAGAGATGCTGTGCTTAGTGTGTGGGTCTGCAGTTTTTCTCAGTTAGCTTTTGAGTGGCAGGAGAATATGGACTTTAGTAATGGACTGTTTAGTAAAAAAAGAAATGACAGAGTGGGACTAGAGAGGGAGAAAAGGAGCAGGAGGTCAGTAGACTAGATAGTATAGGAAAAGACAAAGGGCAGAAAAATAGCAGGCACAAAAACAAGGGCAGTGGTAATTAGCACAGTACAGACAAGTGATATACCGAAGATTAAGATGAAGGGAGGGTGAGGTAGATGCAGTCTTACACCTAGTTTGGGGTGGAAGAAGATGAACAAAGCGGTCAATGAGAAGAAAGATGGTTGCAAGTTGTGCAATAATGACCTGGAAGAGATGGTAGATGATGCTGTAGCAAGCAAGGCTTGTGAGGTATCAGAGAGATACCAAGACAGAGTGTCACAGGTGGTGTTCTCAAGCTAGAAATGAGATCCACTATGAAAGTGTTTATGCAGAGGAGCAAGCACTTCTCAAGCAGACCTCTCCCCACAAAACTTTACCTCTCTCTCTCTCTCTCTCTCTATATATATATATATATATATATATATATATATATATATATATATATATATATATATATATATATATATATATATATATATATATATGTGTGTGTGTGTGTGTGTGTGTGTGTGTGTACATACACATACACCAGCTTTCATGGTTCCACATCTGAGGAGAAAAAAAATAAATTTGCTGATGGGGTAATATAAACAACTCAGGCAATTATTTTCTGTGATAATGAACAAATATCCAGTTATCATCGATGAGTTATATCATTGTCCACTGCTTATTCCAGCATTGCTTGAACACCCTTAGAAATGTTGCCGGTGCCAACAGCCAACACAGCTATGAAAAAAGGATTAGAGTGTATAATGATTGGTTGTGGCAGTCGATAAGGGAAAGGTGTTTCAAACTGGTAGAAAAATGGGCAAATGGGGCAATCTGCCAAAGATATGAGCATCTTCCAGAGACATGTTTCATCTTAGTATGGAAGGAACCATGGTTTTGAGAGCTGGTTTGGAAAGATGTATCTCAATGACTTTATCTTTCAATAAAGATGGAAGGGGGAGTCTAACAAAAGCAGAAGTGGAGGGTGCATACTGAAACAGTTGAAAAAGTAAAATGGAGAGACAACAGTAGAGGAACACAAAGAGAGACTCAGAACATGCTTGGGTATTATTACTTTGTATATCAAGAAGGCCAGGTAGGCTACAGACAATGATGCAGGTGCAGAAGATCAATGGTCAGCTGTACTTGTCATTCCCTCAAGAATCTATATCTGCTCTAAATCACACTGCAGAAGACCTGGAAAGCATTTATGAGTGGATTGTCAGTAATTAGCTCAAACTTACCACCTCCTTGAATGTGGAAATGATAATTCATGCCACATGTACATATTCTTCTTTACCAGTTTTGTCTCTGAATATCATCTACTGTGAGATAAGATGCAATAAACAATTAAAACCAGTTAAACAGAACCACCCAGCTCAGAGCTATATGAAACCAACTGCAAAATGGCTTGTAAACTAAAGTCTCATTTCATAGAAACAGCCACAACTCTAATAAATAACTAAACTACTTCTAAGCCACTTGGTGACATTGAACTCAACAGTGGTACATTTAACTATGGGGTAGGGTTGCAAGATCGAAGCCTTTTCTTACACTGAAAAATGTTCAGGCCCAGCTAAAATTTGCAAAACAATACATCAAGTCTCCCAAAAGCATGTGGGAAAACGTGTTATGGTCTGATGAGACCAAGGTTGAACTTTTTGGCCACAATTCCAAAAGGTACGTTTGGTTCAAAAACAACACTTTCCATCACCAAAAGAATACCATCTCCATGGTGAAGCATGGTGGTGGCAGTATCATGCTTTGGGGATGCTTTTGTTCAGCTGGAACTTGGGGCTTTAGTCAAGGTGGAGGGAATTATCAACAGTTCTAAATACCAGTCACTTTTGGCCCAAAACCTTCAGGTGTCTGCTAGGAAGATGAAGATGAAGAGGAATTTCACCTTTCAACACAACAATGACCCCAATTATACATCCAAATCAACAAAAGAATGGCTTTGTCAGAAGAAAATTAAAGTTTTGGAATGGCTCAGCCAGAGCCCAAACCTAAATCCAATAGAAAATCTGTGGGATGACCTGAAGAGGGCTGTGCTGAGATGTCCTCGCAATCTGACAGATTTGGAGAGCTTTTGCAAGGAAGAGTGGGCAAATATTGCCAGGTCAGGATGTGCCATGCTGATAGACTCCTACCCAAGAAGACTGAATGCTGTAATTAAATCAAAAGGTGCTTTAAGAAAGTATTAGTTTAAGGCTGTGCACACTTATGCAACCAACTTATTGTATGTTTTTTTTATTTTTTATATTTTTTCTCCTAAGAGATTTGTTTGTTTTTCAATTGAATTGTGCAGGTTATAGGTTACATTAAAGGTGTGAAAAGTTTTGAAATTATTTATTGTGGTCTCATTTTTTCATATCACAAACACATGTTATTTTAACAGGGGTGTCTATAGTTTTTATATTCACTGTATAATCCCTCTACACAATGATGGATCATTAGTCAAATATTCTAACGACTGAACAATGGTCATCCCGTTGTCAATATGAACTTATTTACCTTGCTGCAGCATATAAAAAAGAATGAAACTTGTTACTGAGAATCAGAAGCTGAGAAGAAAGGCAGTGGTGAAATGGATCCTCTGGTCTTTAGATTCAGTGAAGTGACAGAAATTGTTGTGCTTTTCCTTTTTTCTAGTCTATATTAGATGTGTGTTCATTTAATCTTGGCTTGCAGTTTGGGTTTGTTGAGGACTTTGTAACTGATGCTAAAGTTTAATAGATGGCAGAAGACATTCTGGAAAAATGTGTACACAAACAAGTACTTGGATCTTCTCTGAAAAACTTACTGTCTCCAACACAACATGGCTTTGGCCCCAAAATAGTAAACCTGTTTTATTAAACTTCTTAAATGAAGTCAACATAAAAAGAAATAAAAGTTTGCACATCACCTCCCTTTTCTTGGACTTCTCAAAAGTATTTGCCACTGCATCACATGATCTATTTCTCATCTAACTATTTAATCTACATATGGACACCCCAGTTCTTAACTGGTTTAAATGCTACTTGAACCAATGCTCACAATGTGCCTGGTGGAATTATATCTACTGCACTTACCTATCCATTGCAGTTGAAGTCCCTCAAGGTTCTATCATAGGACTATTATTATTCAATATATTCATTAAAGATATGTATAAGGCAACCACACATACTGCTATAGCACAATATGATGAAAATTCCATACTAAGAGTTTCTGCTACATCTTTAATTGAACTCCATACAGGTATGCAAGCAGCATTCACTTCCTTAGAAAACCGATTATCTACCAGTTATTCTTAACTACAAAGAAAATCTAATTCAGTCAACTAATAAAATAGCATCTCTGAAGAGCACACCTCTAGAGCAAGTACCTCACACTAAACTACTTGACATAACTATAAAAAAAATTTAAATGTGATAATCGCATTGAATTTATTCTAACAAAAAATAACTAGAAATTAATGATGCTATATAAAAGAAAAATATTTCACACAGTCAACATTATTCTCTACAGTTTAAACATTTCCACTCTCAGCTCTTCTATATGCATCACAAGTTCTCACCAACCTGCTAAAACAGTCCTAACTAGAAATTACGGATAATTTAAATTTTCAGCTGACCCACCTAAAAAACTCCTCACTATATAGTACTGAATAGTATTGCAACAGGTACAGAATATCACATCCTTCTACAAACTAAAAGTTATACACAACATCCTATGTAAAGCACACAGATCTCCTTCTCTACACAGCCTTGTCTCAATCTATAATCCTCTAAGATTAATTTGGTCTCTTAACTAAAAATCGGTTACTTGTAATAAAGACAAATAACCATTACAGTGATGCATTCTGCACTATTCTATTCCAGTGGATATGCAGTTAGAACCAAAAATTAAAAACTTCCTAACCAAACTTAAAAACAATCACCTCACAGCAAAATTAAATTGTTCTTGCACCATTATGCAAAATAGTGACATACTGACATATAAAGGCATATCCACCAAGCTGAAGTCCTGAAATCCAACACATATATCTCTTTTTATTACTTGCACTATTTTAACTATCCTTCTCCATCATTATCTCTACCAAAGTTTCACAAACCTCATGCACATAGGTTCATAGGATGATACAAGACTATTGGCCAAGAGGCCCTTAAAGCCTAACCAAGAATTTCACCCATGTTTCCACAAAGTCAGCACCTGTTTTCCCTGTCCAGCAGGGACACAGGTGGATTTCCCAGGGGTATATTTTCTGTTTCTCAACCAGTCATCCAGGTTCCTCTTAAAGGGCGCTAGTGAGGTACTCTGCTTGACATGGAGAGGGAGTCTATTCCACAGATGGCGGAGTCTTTGAGACACAAATCTATCCCACCAACAAGTTCTATTAATGTCACAGACAAGTTGAGGCGTTGCATGTGGGCTGCGTGAGTGGAGTTTGACTTATGGATATACAGCAACTCCATCAAGGCTGAGTCTGAGACTGCCTTATATGCCAGACACAGGTTACCTCAAAGCAGTTTATATTAGACTGAGTAGAGGGACAGGGCTTTTAGCCTATCTGTATAGAATAGGTGTTTGAGACCCTGGATTTTCCTGGTCAGGAACCTCTGTGGTCTCTCCAACTGCTGCATGAGCTTGGCAAGGTACATGCCGAAGGGGGCATTGTACTTTATAATGGGTTTGATAAGGGAGGTGTACAGGGATGTTATGACCTTGTTGTTCCTGGATGAAATACCCTTACTTATGAGGTGGGCTATGTAGAAAGCCTTCCCTACATCAGAGAAAATGTGGTAGTCAAAAGTCAGGTTGCTATCAACATGGGTGCCCAAGTCCATCACGACTGATTGCATGCTTAGTATGTTGTTATTAATGTGATAATTAGTGGGGACATCATTTTCCCCAATGAAGATAATGATGCATTTATTGACATTCAGTTTGAAGCCATGCTTCTGGCACCAGTCATTAGTTTGAGTAAGGCCCTCTTGAAGGATGATCACATCACTAGGGAAATTTATGACAGTGCCCAGCTTGCAGTCATCTGCAAACTTGGTCAGCCACAGATAACTAGCTTTGGCTTGCACCTCAGAAAAGTATATCCCAAACAGTAGATGCCTCAAAACTGATCCTTGGGGTACACCGCTTATTACAGGTCTTCTACTAGAGGTGGCTTCCCTTATTTGATTGAGTGGATTCTTTCAGTGAGACAATTAGCTACTCATCTGGTATGGGTTGATGCCTAGCTGGGAGAGTTTATCCATTATGCCTTAGTGGGGAATAGTGTTGGAGCCTTTGGCTAGGTCTAAGTAGGTGGTGTGCACTGTCTTCCCCTCATCCAATGTTTTGGTGACTATTTTGAAGAAGGCGACCAAGTTTAACAGGCATGGTCTCCCTTTGACAAAACCAGACTGCGTGGGATCAAGTGTTTGGAGGTTGCCAATTTAATTGTTTATAAGGTCCATGATAATGCATTCCATGGCCTTGCAGATCAGGCTAGTTAGGCTGATGGGCCTATAATTGCCTGGATCGGTGGACACTCTAGCTTTGTGTAGAGGGGTGACAGTGGCTGTCCTCCATTCTGTTGGGATGAAGCTGGTACACAGGCTTTGGTTGAATAGGGTGCCAACTGGTACTGAGAGCTCTTGTCTGAGTTCATATAGGACACAGCCAGGGATGTTGTCGGGTCTCATAGAGGCTGTATTTTTTGCCTTTGAGACAGCATTAATGACTTGCTCCCTGGTGATGAGGGTGAGTGCAGGTGCAGGGGATGTCCTGGTTTACTGATGGGGGGACAGGGGGATGAATCCCCATCTTATTCCCTCTGCTATCTCTTTACTTAAACTACCCTTCTCTGTCCTTCATATTTACACTATCACCTTAATACACATATCAGTATTTCTCTCTGTGTTCTATTTTGATTATTTCTTCTCTAGATAATATAGCTCTGCTCTATTTCTATCACTCTGTGAAATCTAGACTGCACCTACACACCTGCTATAATTTCTGTAAATATGTAAAGTACCTCTTGTAGCTCTCTATGGGTATACATGACATAAGCCTAATGGGGTATATCCTGCTTGTACTTAATGTACTTACACTAAACTAATAATCCTCCTCGGTTATACTGAATTCTTTCTAGTGAACTCTATATGGTTGTATTCTGCTTTATGCAGTTTTAGCCATTTATATTTTAAGCTCTGTTGGACCATATTCGTGTAGTTTAATTCATAGTTGTGGCAGGACTGTATAATACTGCCAGATTTCAGCTTTAGTCATTTATCACTGCATTTTTCCATAAACAGTGTTATTAGTAAATTTCTGCATAGTATGGTGCCTTAAACTGTAGCAGAAATTCAATGATAGAATTGTCTCTGCTCCAGTTTGTGCTTCAGTGCTTTTATATTCTGCAGATCATATACCTGCTTAAAGTTGCATTCTTTGTCTGCCTCATCCTCCATTAGCACATTAAGCTAATGTTTCTGAAAGAGCTCCAGTATTGGCTTTATATGATTGGATGCCTCTCTAGCTAGCCTGCTTGTTCCTTAAAAAATTTTCCAACCTTCTCACCATTTTGCTATGGTGGTTTTATAAGGCTGTGTCTCTGGCCACCACACCTTATGGTAATCTAATTTCAAAAGTCCCTCCCTCCCCTCTTTCATTGCTGTTGTCTCTTCCCATCCATTGTTTTTCATAGATCCATGATACTGAGTGCCCACCCAGCAAACCATTATTTCTCTTTTTTTAAACAAGAAACATCTTTATTAAATCATCACATATGGCATAGGCAATCATACATTTATATAAATGAAAACAAATCATATTGACATAATCTTAGTTGCAAGCATTATACATCACAAACCATTGTGACATAATTTTAGTTGCAAACATTATACTTCACTTATAATCTCCCAATCATTGTCAGTCAAACATTACAAAGCTCATTCAAATCTTGGATTCTTTTAAACTGCATTCCCCCCCTGTATGTTTTGTTCCCACAATTTCCATTTTTTCTATGTAATTTGTTTCTACCCTTTTCTAAAGACCCCAGTTCCAATTGTTTTATCTCTGTTACTATATTCATTACTTCTAATACAGTTGGTTTAGACTTTGATTTCCATTTTATAGTAATTGCTTTTTGGCAGCCACCATAATTAGACTCAGCAAGGCCTTACTATGTCTAGGCAATTCTGATTCCAAATCATAGCTCAGAAAAATCATTTCTCTAGATACACCAATTTGCTCACCCAGTATCTCTGATAGAGTAAGTAGTCTGCAGGAAATCTTTAAAGTCTGCCAGCTCATTATACTCCCAGAAGATATAGGTCCATAGGTTCATAGGTAGGTACTAGGCTATCTGCCCGAGGGCATTTTTAAGCCTAGCCAGAGTGTGTCGGCTTTCGCCGCCCTATTGATTAATTAACTGAACCTCTGTCAAGCAGAGCCAATGAAGTGATCCCAGGGGTGTATTTTCTGTTACCCATCCAAGGCTTCTCTTGAAGAGTGTTAGTGAGGGGCTCTACCTAATGTAGTTAGGAATTTTGTTCCAAGGTATGGGGAGTCTCTGCGACAGGAATCTATCCCTCCAGCATGTTCTATTTATTGTTGTGGCGAGGTTTAGCTTACTAGAGCACGTGGGTCACAGTGACTTGGATTTCTTTAGGTGGAGCATGTCCATCAATTCTGAGTTGGACATGGCTTTGTAAGTCAGGCAGAGATCACCTCTGAATAAGCGATATGCTACTGAGTACAGCCAGAGTTATTTCAGTCGGGCTGCGTAGGACATATTTTTGAGGCCAGTAATCCTCTTGGTGAGGTGCTTTTGTGGTCTTTCCAGCTGTTGGAAGTGTCTTGTGAGGTACATCCCAAATGGGGCATTGTACTCTATGATGGGTCTGATGAGTGATGAGTAGAGGGGCACTATAACCTCTTTATTTCTAGATGTGAACCCCTTAGTAATTAGATGGGCCATATAGAATGGTTTCCTAACTACTTTGGCAATATGATTGTCAAAGGAGAGATTACTATCTACCTGGGTCCCCAGATCTCTTATTACCTCTTCTGTATTAAGGGGGCTGCCGCCTATGTGGTAATTCGTTAGTGTTTTGTTTTTCCCAAACAGGATGACTATGCATTTTTTGGCATTTAGCTTGAGGCCATGACTTTGACACCAGGTGTCTGTCTCAGTAAGGCCTTTTTGAAGGATGTCCGTGTCAGCCCGAGAGTTAATTATAGCTCCCAGTTTGCAGTCATCAGCGAACTTGGTTAGCCATAGTCCTCCTGTGTTTGCCTGTACTTCTGAGAAATATATGCCAAACAGTAGGGGTCCCAGAACCGAGCCTTGCGGGAGACCACTTGTGACTGGTTTAGAGTCGGTCCTGGAGCCCGCTATTCGTATCGTGTGAGTTCTGTCTGTAAGCCAGTTGGCAACCCATCTTGTGACGTAGGGGTTTATGTTCAGACTGGTGAGTTTTTCTATAATACCCGAGTGAGGAATGGTGTTGAACACCTTGGCGAGATCAAGGTAGGCTGTATGAACCACCTTTCCCTCATCTATGGCCTTGGTGACTGTCTCGAAGAAGTCAACCAGGTTTAGTAGGCATGATCTGCCCTTAACAAAGCCTAACAGGGTCGGGTCAAGTGTTTGGAGGTTCCCAATGTCTTTGTTAATGAGCTCCATGATGATGCGCTCCATAGCCTTGCAGACCAGGCTAGTCAGGCTTATGGGGCAATAGTTACCAGGGTCAGTTGTGGCCCCTCCTTTGTGGAGCGGAATAACCATTGCTGTGCACCATTCTATGGGCATGTAGCCTGTGGAGAGGCTGAGGTTGAACAGTATGTTTCCAATTACCTCTTTCCTACCCATCATACCTCTAACGTTTGCTGTCTACCTGAGGAAAAATTCTCTGGAGTCTACTTGAGTTTTAAAAATACCTATGTAAACATTTCCAAGCAAAAGTTCTAAATCTTCTAGATATTGTTGCATATTTGGGAGACATGCAGATATCCCCCCTCATTTCTTTGTGAATCGCTTATTGCTCTTGAGTAAACCTACTTTAATACTTATTGTCTCCTGCTCATTTTCCTAGAGCTTAGAAAATCTTGGGGTCTCCTAGCCTGCATTCCAGAAGTGTTTTACTTGTATCCAGTGCCATCTAGGCAAAGTTATGTACCGTTGATTGCTAATCACACTTGTTTAAGATATTTTTAGTGATTGCTACTGTTTTCTATTTTTATCGGTAGATTTCATTGTATTTTTATAAAGAAAATGCTCTTTGACTGTTACTGCTGTAAGACTGTCTTGAAATCACCTTCAGCAAGGGATTTTCATCTAGCTGTTTAATTGGTTTGTGGTAGCATTGCACTTAAGGGTCTCTTCTACTGTGTTTTTACACAAGGAGGACTGAGTTTGTTCATCTTGTGGCAGGAAGTGCTTGTCTGATCTATCTGAGATGGGAAATACATGCAAGGGCTTGTAGTCTAGTCATTTTATTGATGAAAGGGCTCATTAGTTAGTTTTCTTTTTTTTTCTGTGCTGCCATAACTTTTCCATGTTTGCATGGGTCAGCAGTGCCCTGTACAGTAGCAAATACCTAGAAAGCAAGTTTTCCCTGCAGAACGATCCATTAAACTTTACCCTCTAAAGCAGCAATACAGAGCAAATACCTTGCAGGCTGACAAGTTTAGAGCAGCCAGTTTAGGCGTCAAGTGATAGTACCTACAGATTTAGTAGAATCAGTATTGTGTAAACATTAAAGTTAGTAGAATTTAGTGTCATTTATCATAATCTGCTCCAATAAAGCACCCTTATTAGTCTGTACCAACAAAACACCCTTAGTAGCCTTCTTACCCCAGTACACCATCCCCTTGTAGCTTAACAATCAAAGGACTGGACAGTATGGCTATGCAATTTCCTAACTTCTTTGTAACCATCTTGGTGGATATGGGCATCCTGAGACAATGTAGCAGTTGGCTCATGTTTACCAACAACCACTTAATCCTTAAAGAATCAGACACAGTATGCGGGAGGTGTACTTACCCAATGATATTGGAGGCTAAACTCTCACACATAAGCACACATTAGGTTGTTGAAACCACACACACAACACCCACCTCACATAGCACACAACACCCCCCCACACACAGACACACGCACACACACGCATACACATGCACACCCCCACCCCCCCCACACACGCACGCACAGACACACACACACACACACACACACACACACACACACACACACACACACACACACACACACACACACACACACACGCACACACACGCATTAATGTATGCTGAGGCACTTAAACAATAAATATTGCATAGGCTGCCCTTTGTCAAAATTATGCCTCAGCAAGCACAAAGGTACACAGAAAATACAAACCTAACACCGCACATGCTGTCACTCTCAGTGAAGCCCCAAACAACACTAAGCCCTTAAGGCAAGCAAACACACTTCCTAGCACTCTTGTTGGGGGGGGACTCCATTGTAAGATAAACTGATGCCCTCTAACTAGGCTGAAGAAGGAGAAGCTTATTCTTAGCTTCTTATCTGGAGCAAGGATCTGACAAATCACACATCACTCAAGTCATCATACCACGGATACCAGTATGATTCCATCGTATTTCCTGAAAGTGTAAATTACCTGAGATATACCTCCCTGGACTATATGAAGAGACATTAAGGAGCTTTTAGACTATGTGTCTCAGGCTGGTATGAGCCTAGCATTTAGCAGTGTATTACTATCACTGAGGATGATGCCGCAATATGAGCAAAAAAGGATTGATTTCAGCAACTGTCTGTCTTTCTGGTGTCATTCTAAAGGTATCCAATATTTGTCAGCCTGGGAGAACATGGTTATCAGACAATGTTGCTTTGCTAAGAATGTTTTGCACCTTTCCCCTCTTGGCTTTTGAATACTGCCTAAAACTTTATCTATCTCCATAGTGTCTTTTTTAGGCAATGCCAAATTGACTATCCTACCAACATGGCAAAAATCAACTCAACTGAACCTCAAGGTGTTACTGCTCAATGCCAGGGACCTAAATAAAAAACTACACTCCTTCCAAGCCCTTCTCCTACTCAAGAATATAAACATATGTGCAGTTACTGAAACATAGTTTAAAGTGTCAGATAGTATCTTGGCAGTGCAAAGTTTTAGAGCCTTACACAGTTTTACACCAGTAGCTGCATAGACAAGTGCTAAAGGAGGAGGTGTCTCAATATAAATCAATAACAAGCATACCTCTAGGGTGGTCAAACACCATGCCATGCTGGAGTTCCTCCACATTCAGATTACCATAGACAAAGTCCTGTACCATATCCTAGCCAGCTGTAGGTCACCCTCTATGTCGCAAGAAGCTCACAATGTATATTAGGAACTACTGGAGACACTTACCATTCAACCTAACACAATACTCACGGGAGACTTTAATTACACCTCTATAGACTGGGAATCCTACATGGCCTTAAATCTACTGGTACAGAGATTCCTCTGCAGACACAAATACCCTTGACCAAATAATGAATATGCCCACTACAAGCTCCAAAATTCTGGACCTCTTGCTCAGAAATATGGGAGAATACTGCAACCCTCCCCAGTGTCTCATCCTCCCTGGTAAGGTCCGACCATAAAGCTGTCTGCTTTAAAAACAAAATCAAATCCATAATCACATTAAAACCAGTAACAGTTAGAAACTATTCCAAGGCAAATTATCTTTTATTAAGTGATGGTTTGTCAAAATTCAATACATCTCCAAACCTCATGAACAAAGGAGCCTATGCTGAGTTGCTGTCAGAACCATATCAATGGCTATATAGAGGCTGTTATATGTACCAAAAGAAAGCCTGGGATTAGTCTCAGAAGCAAACTGCCTGGTGGCATCCCAAATTAAAAAGGTTATACAACAAAAGGAAAAAGAATATGACAAAATTTAGGAAGGGTAATTCTCAGGAAGATAAAAATTCTCTCATTAAAATAAATGGGCAACTAAGAGGGCTAATTAGGTCAAGCACAGACAACGTTTAGGTTAAGATAGCCTCCCAGGTGAAAGATAAGCATAAGGCCTTCTTCAGCTATGTCAGAAATCTCAAGGGCAACACACAGCAATGTGATGAACTGGTGGTTAATGGTGCCACATTCACCAAGCCTGGTAGTATAGCAAACCTGTTAGTGGACAAATTCAATTCCAACTTTACTCCCTCTCACCTCGAACCATCCCTCAAAAATACCCTCAAACATAACCCCTTGAACTATAATTAGGGAGCATGTACTGGTTGCACTCGCTAAAGTCAACAACATGGCCTCAATGGGCCATAATAACATCCGAGGATGCCTCCTGAACAGTTTAAAATATGACTTATCAGAACCCCTGGAGTCATTATTTAAATATAGTCTTAAAAAAGGTTGTGTACCATGTGAATGAAGAACTGCGATGGCCATCCCCCTTTATAAGGGAGGACCTTCAACAGATCCTGGAAACTAGAGACTGATTAGTCTAACTAGTTTTATTTGCAAAGCCACGGAAAGAATTAACATGGAAATTATAAAAAAGGAGATAGGAGACCTCCAGGCACTGATCTATCCCAGTTTGACTCTGTCAAAGGAAGGATTTGTTTACTGAAACTGATGGATTTCTTTGAAAAGGTCACTAAGGCAATGGAGTTGGTGAATGGCTAAAGCATTTGATACAATACCTCACTCAGGCATTGTCAAAATACTTATGGAGCTAGGTGTTAATACCTTTATAACACTCTGGAGAGCTAGCTAGCTCACTGATAGGACCCAGGAGGTTTGACTCAGTAAGGCCACCTCAACAAAGAGGCTGGTCACCAGTGTATTCCCCTCAGGGCTCTGTGATAGGCCCACTCATCTCAAGCTGGAAACATCAAAAATCTGGACAAGGCCTGTGAAAAATTGGTACAAATCTGCACACTGATTAACATACAATTTGCATACATAATTATGCAACCCCACCCACTCCAATGGAATTGTGGGATACCCACTTTCAAACACAAACTGAAGAATAGACAACCAAAATATGGCACCAGAGTCCCCCTACAGCCATTGCAGTGTCCCATTACTTGGCTATTTTGCCCCATTTACCATAAACACTAATGTGCATACTGCTTTACTTCTACAATGATTATTTGGATTTTATATTTACATTTTATAGCACAATGCACAAACACTAATAGACATCTGCTAAACAAAGCAATACTGTCTCACAATGAAACTAGACTTAGCATTAAAACTTCTCTGCCCTTGAAACTCACATTCATTGAAACAGCATTGAAACCCACACCACATCCAAAGAAAATGCATTTAGCCAGTGGTGGATAAAGATTACCTTTGGGCTGTTTTCAAATCATAGGCCCCTTGCACACAAAACAAGAAACATACATGTGTTCTTTGATACACCTTCCTGACTTTATTAAATTATATTCCTTGTATAATACAGCACACTTGTTAGACTTAGAGCGCATTTTAAATTTATTGTTTGAACATTTTTCCAGTAGGCAATGAAACAAAATGCATGAACCAATAATGACAAAACTGCCCAATTCAGGACATTTGCATCATACAAGTCAACTTCCACATGCACACACACACACACACACACACACACTCACACACACACACACACACACACACACACACACACACACACACTATATATATATATATATATATATATATATATATATATATATATATATATATATATATATATATATTTCATATAATAAAATATTAAATAAATAATTACATATAAATTTCATTTTTTTTGCTTGACTTACTCTCATTTGTATTACCAGACCAACTCAATAGCTGTAAATGCACAAAATAAACTAGGAGATCTGCATGTTTTAAGACTTCCAATTTTTAGTCCATGACCAAGTACTAAGTACTGACAGACCCTCTCCTACATTCATCCTGAAGCATCAAAACTATAATTGTAATCCAGGTGCTGTTAACTGGCCACTCTTGCTTCTCCACTGTCTGTAGTGGAAAAATATGTGTTTTATCCTGAATGCTGGATAATGTACAGTACTTGTTTAAAAATATTTTTCTTATAATGCAGCATAGAATATAATAATTTTGATTTTCTGTTCCTGAATTTGGGTTAATTATATTTTTTGCTCTTTCCAATGAGGCACAAATGCCCTTATGCATGAAATTTTCTCACTTCTGTTGTATCTGCAGCTACTACCTTGTCTTGTTGCACCCACCCCCTTTAGAAGTACAACAACACAGTACAGTATCAGCAATGCATCTGCATACTGTGGGATTAGAACACATAGCCTTCTACATCAAAAGCAAGTATTTAACCTCTTATGCTATTAACAATGTAAGCAGACTCAGCATAAGCAACACTAAACTTCTCTTCCCCTGAATCTCTCAGTTCCTTGTAAAATCCACTTGACACTCAAATGTATCTCTCAACTTTGCAGCACAAGAAATCTGGAAAAAGCCAAAATGTATTGGGGGGGACAAAAGCCCTAAAACCAGGGACACATTTTAAACATTGCTTGTATAATTTTGGAAAGTTGCTAGAATAAAATGTCGGGTTATCACCATATGTTTCATTGCCAAGTCTTAAACCCAGGCCCCTGTGCACTACTGTCAGAACAACATACCACTATGCCAAATCAACAGTTTCCTGAAAGACAGGAAGACTGAAACTTAAATGGTAGCTATCATAATTCAGTTCTCACTTCTCAACATAGCTGTCAACCTCTTAGCACAAAAAAACCTGGACAAAGCCAATAATGGGGGAATACAGAATTCATTTCCATAGTTCTCACCATAGCTCTCAACATCTTAGCACAAAAAGAAACTAGACAAAGCCAATAATGGGGGAATACAGTCCTAAAAATCAGGGATAAATTTCAAATACTGATCTTATAAACTTAGGAAATTGCTAGAATAAAAGGTTTTGTGTTACCATTTATTTTCTGAAGAATATGAAGTGTGAAATTCAAATGCCTTTAATTATTTAGTGAATTTAATTCTTCACTGATTTGCCACAAATATCCAGAAAACCACATATTTTATGAGGAAAAGAACAAAATATGAGGCATAAATGTGGAAGCGGTGGTGGGTAGGGACTTTAGGCTCTTGTTACCTGTACCCAAGATACAGGGCTTGAGCCTGAGTACCTCTAGCCACCAGGTATATTCACCTGTGGTATTTTACACACACACTGCTGTTGTGCTTAAGATTCACTTAACTGCCATTGTGCTTAAGATTCACTTAATAGCTTAACTGCTGTTGTGCTTAAATGGACCCCAGACATACCAGATTCACTTAGCTTAACTGTTGTTGTGCTTAATTCACTTAGCTTAACTCCTATTGTGCTTAAATGGAGCCCAGACACACCAGATTCACTTAAGTTAAGTGCCATTGTGCTTAATTCACTTAGCTTAACTGCTGTTGTGTTTAAATGGAGTCCAGACACACCAGATTCACTTAGCTTAAGTGCCGTTGTGCTTAATTCACTTAGCTTAACTGTCGTTGTGCTTAAATGGAGCCCAGACACACCAGATGCAGAGAGATCACACACAGGCAGGATCTTCACTTGCTTAGAGCTTCTATATAAATAGACATTCACTTGCTTACACACCTAGATTCACTTAACTTCTGAGCGATCACCCTACACAGAGATTCACTTGCTTGGAGCCGTAAATGTAATACAGAATGATCAAACACATGATTCACTTGCTTAGAGCTTCTATATAAATAGATGGAGAGCTTCTATACAAATAGACATTCAATTGGCATCTTGCTTAAGCGATTCACTGGCTTAATGCATGATTCACTTGCTTAAATATAAATAGATAACTCTCTGGTCTGCTTAAAATACAAGTAGAATAGCTGGCCTCTTCTATTAGAGGCTAATAAGCTGGGTCCATAAATACAGTTACTCTATTTAATTCCATAAGCACATTTACTTTACTCTATTTGATAGCATATTTTTTCTTACATGGAGCTGGAGGCCCTGACCTGTGGTATGTAGTTGGGTGCTGGGCAATTGTTGCACTGCTGCTATAGCCCTATAGCCTATATTTCCTTTCCCTCCAAAAATTCAAAATAACAGTTACAGTCCAACAAAGCTGATGTCATTCACGCTCGCCCCCTGTAGGCAATGCATGGTGACGTCAGCTACAAATTTAAAGCTGTACTTCAAAAAAAAAAATAAAAATAAATAAATAAAATAAAAAAAAATTGGGAATTAAAAGGGTCACTCAGGAATTTGTGGCACCCCTATTATTTTGCCCTCAAAAATAGTAAATACCAAGGAATTCAGTATGGTTGAGAGGTATGCTCTTTGGCATCTGTTTCTCAGATGTCAAAGCCAATGTCAAAGGTCTCTGGCTAACTAAGTTTGCAAATTCATAGGTTCATAGGTTGATAGGAGGTTGCTAGGCTAGTGGTCCTAGAGCCCTTACAAGCCTAGCCATATTTATCCTGAGTTGCCCCCATTGTCAGTGGTTAGGTGAGTGAAGTTCACAGAGGTAAGGATCTGTGGTAGTTTATACTGACTTCCTCCATCCAGGGCAGACATGGATACCACCCCAGGAATGAATTTGAGGTCACCCATCCATTGAGCTAGTTTGCATTTGAAGAGGGTCAGTAAGGGGTTCTGTTTAATGTGAATTGGAAGCTTGTTCCAGAGAAGTGGCAGTCTCTGGGAGATGTATCTATGTCTCCAGCATGACCTGTCAGAGGAGCAAGTGACCCTCCTGCAGTTTTATTTATGAATCTGTAGCATTTCCATCAGGGCTGGGTCAGAGGCTGCCCTGTAATCCAGGCACAGGTTACCCTTTAGCAACCTGTAGGAGACAGAATACAGTGACAGAGCTGTCAGTCTTTACATGTAAGACTTCTTTTGTGTACCCTGTTATTTCCTGTTGAGAAATATATGTGGTTCCTGCAGTTGTTGCAGGTGTCTGGTGAGGTACATGCAAAATGGAGCATTGTACTCAATTATTGGTCCGATGAGGGCTGAGTATAATGGAATCCTTAGATCTAGATGTGATGCCTTTACTTATAAGATGTGCCACGTAGAAGGATTTCTTCACTACTGTGGATACGTGGTTGTCAAAGTTCAGATTGCTGTCAACCTAAGTACCCAGATCATGTACAACTGGGTCTACACTTAGAGGGGTGCTGTCTGTATTGTAATTAACAGGGCTGTCAGCTTTCCCAAATGGAATAATAATAATGCATTTTTGTTGCATTTAGCTTTAATCTGTGGCTTTGGCAGCAATCATTTGTCTGCACTAACCCTGTCTGCAGTATATTAACATCAGTGGGGGACTTAATGATTGCTCCCAATTTGCAATCATCAGCGAACTTAGTCAGCCACAGGCCATCCAAGTTTGCCTGGACTTTTTAGACAGTAAGGTGCTCAGCACAGAATCCTGTGGTATGCCACTGGTAGGTGGTCTTTTGCTAGAGGTGAGGTTACCCACTTTGACTGTATGTGGCCTCTTGGTGAGACAGTTGGCTACCCATCTGGTAATATAGGGGTTAATTCACAACTGGGAGAGATTGTCTATAATACCTGAGTGGGGGATTGTATCAGATGTCTTGGGTAGGTCAAGATAGGTGGTATCCACTGTCTTTCCCTCATCCAGGGGCCTTGGTGACTTCCTCAAAGAAGTCAACCATGTTTAACAGGCATCATCTACCTTTAATGAATCTGAACTGGGTTAGGTCCAGAGTTTGGAGAATAGCTATTTCCTCATTAATAAGGTCTGTAATGATTCTTTTCATTGTTTTGCAGATGAGGCTAGTTCAGCTTATGGGCCTATAAATCCCATGGTCAGTTGATGGTCCTTTGTGCAGAGGGATTACTGTTGCTGTCCTCCATTCTGCTGGAACATAGCCAGTTCTCAGGCTGTGGTTAAACAGGGATCCAAGTGTGTCTGCTAGGTCATGTTTTAAGTTGTTTAAAAGGCAACCTGGAATGTTGTCTGGTCCCATTGCTGCCATGTTTTTGGCCTT
The DNA here is from genome assembly GCF_019279795.1 of Protopterus annectens. Taxonomy (NCBI): domain Eukaryota; kingdom Metazoa; phylum Chordata; order Ceratodontiformes; family Protopteridae; genus Protopterus; species Protopterus annectens. The sequence goes on along the minus strand of NC_056735.1, from coordinate 1,190,025,274 downwards.
GGAGAGTGCTGAGATGACCTGCTCTCTTGAGATATTAGGCTGAGGAATGATGGCAGGTATTCTTTGGAGGATAACTGGAGGGGAGAGGGGGGAGAAGTTTTCTCCAAATCTTTCAGCTAGCAGGTTGGCTATTACTACTAATTGAGTAAGGGTGATGCCATCCACAACCAGTTTAGCTCACAGCTGGGTATTCCCTTTTAGATTTTGGACTTAGTTAAAGAATGCCTTTTGATTATCCTTAGCTAGGGGAGGACTTGACAAGATCTCTAATGTATTTGTTTAAGCTAGAGAGGGATTTCTTCATCTGCTGAGCCAGTCTCCTCTTGTTCTTAGACATTAATTTCTTTCTGTTGTTGTATATCCTGCTTAGACTATGGTCTACCAGAATGGCTTGTTTTTTCTGCAAGACCTGGTTTTAATCTGGTCAGGTACAGCTGGTCTCTGTTATCTGCTTTTGAGGGGGCTTTGAAACTTCTTACACCATCACTTAGTAGGAGGTAATTTGCCTTAGAAAAATTCTTAAGCATGTATGAGTTTGATGGGATATCTGGTCTTATAACTACATCAAACAAGACTGATTTATGGTCCGATCCTACTAAGATGGATTTCACACGGGGGGGGGGGTGCAATGCTGTTGCATGTTAGTGAGTACTATGTCCAGGGCATTTGAGCCTCTTGTGGGTTTGCTGACTAGCTGTTCCAGAGCAATTGCATTGACAAAGTGCAAGAACCTTTGAGCCAGCATGCTTGTGGTCGTTTATGTGCCCCAGTCGATCAGTCAATGATAGGATAATGATTAAGGTGTTGGGCTGTATGGTAAGTGACTCCAATAAGTCCAGGTATGTGATAAGTTTTTCCTGTTTCATGGTGGGGGACCTATAGCTAGCTATGATGTGGCAATGGGCTTTGTTTATAGTTAATTGGACATGGAGTAGCTCAAGAGAGTTATACTGTTTGACAGTCTTGAGGTGTACTTATCCTTAATGAAGATGGATACACCTCCTCCTTTGGTTCTTTCATGCTCAGTTTGTGGTCTGAATGTATGAAAGGCATTGTAGCCGTACATGGCCGGGGCGCTTCCCATGTCTTTGAAATATGTCTTGGTGACTACACAGTCGTCAACATCTTCTAAAAGTGGGGAGTGCTTCCAGAGAGTGTAGTTTCTTGTTTAGATTCCTAGCATTAAGCAGCAGTACCTTGAGTTTATCTAGAGAGGCTTTTGTTGTGTTTGGAGGTTGGTTATTTTGACACTGCTTAAAAAAGGCACAATAGGAATGGCTAATGCCTTTGCCAGTGTCCAAATGCCTAGAGGAGAAAAGTGCAGACCATCTCTGGCAAAGCAGCATGGCCTGTTGACCATGTCTTGTTAAAGTCATTAATTTTTTGTTTGTATTGTGACATCATCCTTGAAGAAGGTGCAATGCTGCTTAAGGCTAGGCTTATACCTGTCTGTGACACATAATCTGAGAGCTCAGTCATGTTTCTCTTCATATAGTTCATTGAGGTACATCTCAAGTCATTCACCCCCACATGAACTATGGAGTCATACCCGTACTTGTGGTTGAGTAACTTGAGTGGTTGAGTGACTTGACAGATCCTGGCACTTGACAGGCAACTAACTGTAAACCGCTCCTTATCCAGCCTGGTGAGGGGAACATTCATGCATCTCAAAATGGAGTCACCTATGACTAGTACATTAGATTTTGTGGTGTTACACCATATGGGCTTATTTGTTGAGACACTGGTGTGTGTGTTGTTATATGTCGTGGCTTATTTTTGCATTATTATGCATGTAAGTTGTTTCCGTTTGGGAGGCCTCTGATCTTTTGGTAAGTTACTAGTGAGTACCTCCACATATGTGTGCTTATGTGTAGTGTCCTTATTTAGTGCAGGAAGTGTGTGTATGCTGACAACCTGTTTGGCATTCAATTTGTCCTTATGTGAGAGTCTTGCCTCCAATTTCGTAGTGTAACTACATCTCTGACATAAAGTATTTGTTTGTTTCAGGAGTAAGTGGTTGTCAGTATACACGAGACAGATGTTACATTCCCTCAGGATGCCCATGTCAATCAGACTTGCCAGAGAAATGATGGGAAACTGCCTGTCCATGATAGCAGACTCTTACTGTATGTTTTATTAGGGAAGGGAATGGGCTAATTTGATAGGACTGTGCTGGTAGTGCCAAGACTACAAGAGGGACCTATACTTTGGTAGACTCAGGTTGATCAATAAGGCAACATTGCACAGTGTGCAACTAAGTTGCTTCTAGAGCAGCAGAAAAGCTTGGAAGGGTTTCACTGACAGCTGTTTAAGGAAAACTGAGCATCTAGACTTTTGCGTCTGTACAAGGGCACTGCGTGAAGAGCAGCACCATGCAAATGCGAGATGATTGCAAAGTATGCCTCTCAACCTCTTAGTGCAAGAAATCTGGCCAAAGCCTAAAATAACAGGGGGACAAAAGCCAAAGAAATAGGAACAGATTTTAAATATTGCTCTTATAAACTTAGAACGTTGATAAAATAACAGCATTTGTGTCGGCTTGCATTTTTTGTAGGCTATGAAGTCAAAAATATGAGGGAAAAAGCTGGACAGCTGAGAAGTAAATGCAAACTCAGAGCAATTATTGAACACACTTCAGGTAGGTCTAACATAGACAAACACTTGGTGCCAAAGCAATTGCTTAAAACTCAATTTCAGGAAATGTATTATAGTATCTTTTGGGATGTCAGCCAACCCAGGTAACCACATAATCAAGAAAACACTCCCTAAAAGTTGATTCACTAGTCAAGGATCTGGGATCTAATGTGGGTAGTAACCTAGCCTTCAACCAACATTTGTCCAAAGTAGTAAGGAAATCCTTCTACGTTGCTTAGCTTATAAGCAAGGTCATGGCATCTAGGTCCAGAGATATTATCCTACCACTGTACTTGGTCCTCATTAGACGCATCATAGAGTACAATGCCCCCTTTCATATGTATCTGACCATGCACATGCAGCAACTGGAAGATCCACAAAAGTTCTGTACAAAAAGAATACAGGGAGTGAACACAATGTCCTACAGTGATAACCTCAAAGCCCTGTTACTTTACTCAGTATCATATAGACTTCAAAAAGGCGATCTTTGCCTGGCATACAAGGCATCCCTGGACCATGTTTTGATGAACCTTTTTCACATCTGCAAAGCAGCATCAGAACTTGTTTTGTTTATTTGTCTTTTTGGCTTTTCCCAGTTAGGGGTCACCACAGTGGAACTCCGGTCCACTAATGATTGGCAGTAGATTTTTATGGTGCCAAGTTGCCAGCCCGACGCCCTACCTTCAGCGAAGGCACGCCCATTCATGCATGTCTTTCGGAGACCACTCGACCGCGGGGAGGACATGCAGACTCCAAACACAAGGCAGTCCAGCCGAGAATTGAACAGGAGAACCTCTTGCTGTGAGGCAACAACGCTATCGCTGTACCACTGTGGCTTATTAAAATACCTAAATTTTGCTTGTGGCAGAAATGGGACATGTTGGAGAGACAGATTTGTTTCTCAGAATTCCCATTCTCTGGAACAGGATCCCCATCTAGGTGAAGCAGAGTTCCCCCCATCCCTATTTAACTGCAATTTGGTCAAATGGATGGGTAATTGGAAACTGACTCCTGGTATGGCACTGATGTCTCCGATGGACAGAGGCAGTCAATAATTCACTCCCTATATAAATCATATATGTGAGTCACATTTGGGTTGCATGGCTATGTTTATATGGGCCCTAGTGATCACCAGCCTAGTATATACCTATGAACTTGTAAGTTGCACTCAATTGATTTTTATTTTGTATACTGACAACAATCTTTGCAAATGTGTCTTTAATGTGCAAACTTCCTCCCTGGTCTCTTTGGAGAAAGGGCAACTAGACCAGTAGGACTGTGTCTATCAATTCATTAGAATAGGTAGATAAATAGTGAGGTAGATAGATAGCTAGACAGATAGATAGATAGATAGATAGATAGATAGATAGATAGATAGATAGATAGATAGATAGATAGATAGACATAGATATATATATAGATAGATAGATAGATAGACAAAAATACAGATGCAGGGATTAGGGGTGATTTTTGGTGAGAAGATGACCTTGAAGGACCAGATTTTTGGCTGTTATTAAATCTTATTCTTTCTACCTTAGGAATATTATGCTTATTAAATATTTGATGTCACCTTCTAATCTCCTAGTAGTGACATATGTGCTTCTCACCTCTCTGCTACATTAATGAAATGCTCTCTACCTGTAGCTTCCACATACTGAACTTGACTGCTTATAGCTAATGCAAAACTCCATAGTTTGGTTACTTACTGGGGTGTCGAGGCACCACCATCTTACACCAGTACTGCAGAGCTCACACTAGCAGTCTGTTAATCGGCTGACTATGTTTAAAGTTCATGTGTTTGTCTACCTCTTCCTACATGGCTAGAGTCTCCTTTGCCTGCAGGATCTTGTGCCCTGCTGGCAGCCAGCTCAGACCCTCCATTCAGCCTCCCAGAAACTGCTGACAGTTCTAGCCATCTACCTTAAGTCCTCTGGGAGATGAGCATTTGTTTATCAAGATTTCTACCTTTGGATTCTGCTACTTGTCTGGCTGAGGGAGTACCTAGCACTGGTCAGTTTTAAGAGCACATTGAAAACCTATTTTATTTAGCCTGTAGCTAATGTGTATCTTGAATTGTTATCACTGGCATTGTTTGTATTCTGTTTTATTTCTGTTTATTTATGTCAGTTTATCTTATTTCTTGATTATGGTTTTTTTTTTTGTTCTACTTAATTTACTTGTTTCATGTCACTGTTTCTTTCATATAGTGCTTGCTAGCTGTCATTGTAATACAGTTGAAGTTGAAGTTAAACATAGAGTAAGCACCCTCACAGTTAAGATACAGGGAAATGGAATGCTGGAGGATTGATATGGTGTATTGTTTTACAGACATCAATGGAGGATGATGGGACACTAAAGGACAAAACAAGGAATAGGTTAGGAAGATGGTTATAGTTATAGAGGAAATGAATCACCTAGAGCACAACGGGGAGATCCAATTTGCAGAATACAGGTATACTGGGAATTGACTGAGGTCTTGGACCATGAAAAGTTCCACCAACTGACAAACAACTGTGCCTGAAAGGGTAGAATTCTGGATGTGGTCCTGAACAATGTGGAGTGGGTCACGTAGGACTAGGTGAAGGTGCCATTAGCTCTCAGTGATCATACCATTATATAGTTTGGAAATGGGTTAAAAGTAGAAACACAAGGACAATAAAAAAAAAGATTATGTAAGATAAAGCTGAATCATGGTCAAATGTGGCCCTAAAAAAAGCTTAATGGACCAGCACCTCCCCCTATCAGAGCAGCCATTCCAGCATCCCATTACTTGTCTGTCTTTTCCTAATTACCATAAATACTATTCAAACTTGTCAGTGTGTAACGATTACAGAGATTTGGGTGTAATTCAGAACTTTTATTTCAGATTTTATAGCCCAAACAGTGATGGCCATTTACTAAACAAAACAAAGCAATACAGTTTTACATTGAAAACAGACTTGGCATGAGCAGCAGTTAATTCTCTTCCCTTAAAGCTCACAATCAATGAAAATGTATCTGTCACTGTTATGATGGCTATCTGTGTTTGTGCTGTGTGCCTGTAAAAAACAATCTAAATTAAAATGCATTCCAAGTTAAAATATTAACATTAAATGCATAGCGATTTACCAAAAAGTAGTTGTTACAGGAGGCTGGCAGTTGGTGCTGAGGATTATGACTCTTAACTCCCATTACTTAGGCACAGGATTTGAGTCTGTGTGACTCTCAGTAAATCATTTAACTACACATCCCCTTTAACTGAGGCATTACACACACAGCATTGTACTTGTTTCAGGTAAAATAATAAAAAAAAAATCATTAACATTGTTTTCTTCAGATAATTGCAACTACCACAATAAAAAAAATGGAAAATAGAATTCACCTCCTCAAAATTGCTGCCTGCCCAACTCTTTCATTTTGTTTCATGCAAAACAAAACCATGCTTATATAAAGATTAGCACTTATTTCATTGGTAGTACAAAGAAAATTTTAACATTCTGTTTGCCTGACTTGACTTTCAAATCATAGGTTTTAAATTCCTAGACGTCTTCTCCTCATCACATGTCTAGTCTCATCCTTCTCATTGGCTCAAAGCATTTGCCAGTAAGACTGGTGCTATACACTGAGCTGGTAAGCACAGTAAATTTGCATGGCTGGACATTTTTTTCAGCAGTGAAGTGGAGTTCAACCTAAATTTGCTTCAGAGTTTGCATGCCCATGGCCAGGCCTCCAGCCAGCATCATGTCCTAGGCAGGAGCAAAAGACAGATCATACAGGAGGTGGAATGAAGGAAGATGGTGGGTAGTATGAAGAGGCAGAGTATAAGGAGACAGCAGAAAGATACATTAATTGAAAGTAGTAGAGGCATAAGATGAAAGACAGTATTAGCACAAAGGGTCAAGAGGACCAAAGGCTTCCTTGGGTATATAACAGAAAGAAGTTGTTAAGGGACAGACCTGGCCAGGCAGAGCAAAGATGGAAGGGAGATCACAGAAGACTGGAAGAAGTAGAAGCACTGAATGAATATTTGACTTCATTCTTTACAAAGAAAAGCAAGTTGAGGATTCCATTCTGGGAAAGAGATACATCACAGTGTAGAAAATGGTAGGCAGTCACCATGCTGGACAAGGAGTAAGTTGGAAGAAACTGGCTTCCTGAAATGGAGATAACACACGGGAACAAGGTGGACTGCCTTCCAAGACATTCAGGGATTTGGACAATGTGCTGGCAGATGTATTGATGAGGTTTTCAACAGGTCACTGGCCACTGCTGAAGTGCTTGAGGAGTGAAAACAACAAATGCAGTACACCTTCTAGGGAAAAGCAGGAACAAGTTATGTTATTACAAGCATGATAGTCTAATAACAGTTCCAGAAAAAGTCATGCAGAGAATTCTGAGGGAAAGACTAGCTGTTTTTCTGGAAGAAAACAATCTCTAAGACAACAACCAACATATTTTCATAACAAGAAGAAACCATTAATTAATCCTGATCCAGCTTTATGATAAGGCCATAGGAGAACCTAACAGAAGAATACAGGTAGACCTAACAGAAGAATACAGTGGACATTAGAAAGGTCTTTGATTTTGACCAGCAGAGGTGGTTGCTCAAAATACTGCAGAAGCTGTGATAGCTTTGAGAGTGAGAAACTGCACTGCTGGATGGTTGAAAGGTAGGACACAAAGGGGGGATGTGGCAAGATGGACACTGTCAGGAATAATGAAAGTGAATAGCAGAGTGCTGCAGGGGTCAGTTCCGGGTCCATTACTCTTCAAAGAGTGAATGTGTGTGCGTTTTACTTTCAGACATATCTAAACACACTCAAGAGGGTCACCCTGTTTGTTGATGACAGAATGTTAGGAGCAAATAGTGGACGATAGGAGGAAAAGTTTCCAGTTTGGAAAGTCTGACTAAGTGAGCAGAAAGCTGGCAGCTAATGTTTAATAGAAGAAAATACAAAATATTGCATCTGGGCCATGGCATCCCTGCTGTAATGTCTCATTTAAGAAATGTGAAACTGCTGATAACCAAGCAAGGTAAAGAATCAATTTATTCATTGATTTATTTGTCAAATGGGGTAGGGCAATGATCCCAATGAATCTTTTTCAGGGACATGTGCACATCCTGCATTGTGAAGCATTTCAGCTGCAGATTGCAAAAGTAACAAGTACAGATTACATTTAGGTATAGAACCAAGTTGAATGTATATATAATCATATGAAAACAAGATCAGTCTGTTAAACTGTGCAGCAGTAATGTATCACTAGTAAGTTTACAGTTGAGTATGATATATTAATAACAATACTGAGTGAGAGACTAGGAGGAGAATGAAGGATATTTGGTAATAATGGAAGCGTTAGCGCAAGGATATAGTAAAAAGTACAGAAAACTTAATGCAGTAAGTTGATAAGTGTTGGACTGGTATACATGAAAGAGACCATTGTTAGCTAAAACTGATTGTGTGTCCATAAGTTAATGACAGGAGTTTAAGCTGAGTGCTTCTTGGCGGCACATGTACACTTAGCAGATTTAGTGATGGTGCTGTAAGACCTCATCAGAATTCATAGTACACACTATAACTTTGAATGGTAGAGGGAATAGATTTCCAGAATTTGCAACTTAGAAATGAGAAGCTGGGATCACATGGATAAACTTGTGAATGAAATCTGAAGTGTGAGGGTGGTGGAAGGTATATAATATAAGTGGCATTTTATAATCTTTACTGAATGTTTGTTGGCAGAAGAAAGAGAAAGGATTCCATTCTCAGTAATTTGCAAAAAGGTGTTAATCACATATAGGCTGGATCACCAGACGCAGAGTGAGAAGAAGTAAGCAGGATGCTGAGGTGAACCCATACCTTTCAACCTCTTAGAGCAAGCCCAAAAATAGGGACAGATTCTAAATATTGCTCTTAAAAACTTAGTTGCTAGAATAACATAATTGGTGTTAGCATGCATTTTCTGAAGAAGATGAAGTCTGTAACTCAAATGTATGTCATTATTTAATGATTTCAATCCTCAGTGATTTGACAGAAAATTATACATTTTCGGAGGAATAGACCAAAAATAAGGGGTCAAAAATTTGGGCATTCTGTGAAAATCTGGATATTTGAGATGTATGGATGTACCCTTAGGGAGACAGACTCCAGAAACATAGATGCAATGGTCCTCTTCTACTGTGCAATGATCAGGCTATAGTTTGAGTTCTTCTTGCAGTTTTGGAGCCTGTAAAAGAAGAAGGACATTAGGCTGCTAGGAGTCATGTCTTTATGTATGTATGTATGTATTTATTGCATTGCAAACTTTAAATAAATATATACCACTGATGGAGAGTGAACACCATTCGTTGTTTCTTTTCTTTTATTACCTAAGCAGATGGCTTGGCTCATACTGGGATGTTTTTCAGTCACTGCTATGCTGAGTGGAGGAGAACCTTAAAATTATCTCAACTATGCGTTTTCTAGCACTGGAATTAAAAACAATCATGCTGCTGACTGGAGAACCTTAAAATGATCTCAACTATGCGTTTTCTAGCACTGGAATTAAAAACAATCATGCCGCTGACCTCAATATAGTTTTTGCCTGGATAACTAGTTTCATTATTTTCATGCTCAATGTCCTGCCTTTTGTTATGCCTGGTGCTTATAGGATGTACACACACTGAAATGTAGCATATAATTGTACTACAAGAAATATAGCTACCATAATATAGGTTCACAGATTCATAGGTGTGTACTAGGCTAATGGGCCTGGAGTCTTTACAAGCCTAGCCCATGGAGGTACCCTGGCATCGTGCCGCCCAACGTTAGATCCCAGTGCCTCTATCAAGTAGAGCCACAGGAGTGATCCCAGGGGTGAACTTTCTATTTCCCATTCACTCATCAAGATTTCTCTTGAACAGGGGCGGTGAGCTGCTCTACTTGACATGTATGGGAAGTCTATACCAGGGCATGAACAGTCTCTGGGTTATGAACCTGTCACTCCAGCATGTTCTGTTGATTGTGGTGATGAGGTTGAGGTCTCTGGAGTGTGTGGTGGGGAGGGATTGGGATTTCTTTAGATGTAGCATTTCTAACAGGGCTGGGTCAGACATGGCTTTGTAAGCCAAGCAGAGATCACCTCTTAGTAGATGAAATGAGATAGAGAATAGCTGGAGTGTTTTGAGTCTGCCCATATAGGACATGTGTTTAACATCTAGGATCCTCTTGGAGAGGTACTTTTGTGGCCTCTCCAGCTGTTGCAGGTGTCTAGTGAGGTACATGCCAAATGGGGCATTATACTCAATGACTGGTCTAATGAGGGAAGAGTATTGAGAGATGATGACCTCTTTATTCCTGGATGCAAAACCCTTGGTAATGAGATGTGCCATATAGAAGGACTTTCTGACCACAGTGGCAATATGTTGGTTGAAGGAGAGGTTGCTGTCAACCTGTGTCTCCAGATCTCTTATAACACCTTCAATATTTAGTGGGCTTCCATCAATGCAGTAATTAGTGGGAACTGAGTTTTTCCCAAAGGGGATGACCACACATTGTTTGGCATTAAGCATAAGGCCATGGTTTCATCACCAGTCATTGGTCTCAGTGAAGCCTTTCTGTAGGATGTCTGCATCACTTGTGGAGTTAATAATTGCTCCCAGCTTGCAGTCGTCCATGAACTTGGTCAACCAGAGTCCCTCTGTATTGGTCTGAACTTCTGAGAAGTAGATGCCAAACAGGAGAGGATCCAGAACCGAACCCTGTGGGACTCCACTCATGACTGGTCAGCAGTCTGACTTGGAGTCCGCTGCTTTCACACTGTGGGTTCTATCTATGAGCCAGTTTACAACTCACCTAGTGATATAGGGGTTGATGCCTAGTTTGGTGAGTTTATCAATGATTCCTGAGTGAGGAATGGTATCAAAGGCCTTGGCCAGATGGAGGTAGGCTGCATGAACTGCCTTACCCTCATCCACAGCTCCGGTGACTGTCTCAAAGAAATCAACCAGGTTGAGCAGGCATGATCTACCTTTCACAAAACCAGATTGTGTGGGATTTAGAGTTTGGAGATTCCCTATATCCTTGTTAATTAGGTCCATGATGATGCGCTCCATAGCCTTGCATATGAGACTCTCAGGCTAATTGGGTGATAATTCCCAGGGTCTGTATTTGCTCCCCCTTTATGGAGAGGAATGACTGTAGCAGTGCGTCATTCGATAGGGACAAAGCCTGAGGTAAGACTGTGAGTGAACAGGGCATACAGATGTGGTGCCAGTTCACTTTGTAGTTCATGTAGAACACAGCCAGGGATATTGTTGGGTCCCATGGAAGCTGTATTCCTGGCCTTGGACAATGCAGCTTTAACCTGTGCTGCAGTGATGCTGGGTGCCTGGCATTCTTCCGGTAATGTGATTGGTCCTTGGGGGGGGGGTAAAGTTGGCACTGAATCTGTTGGCCAGTATGTTGGCAATATCTGTTGGCTCAATGTAGGAGGTGCCATTGTGCAGTAACTCAGAATAAATCTGGGTACTGCTGTGGAGATTCTTGATATAACTATAGAAGGCTTTGTAGTTGTTTTTAGTGTCTGCCGCAATTCTGCCTTCATAGCTGACTTTAGAGGTTTTGCTGAGGGATCTCAACTTTTTGTTGAGGCTAATAAGGGAGTTTTTTCCAGTCTTAGGACTTCACCTTTTTCTGCAACAGTTTCTTCCTTCTGTTGTAGAGTTCATTAATGGCAGGGGACCACCAGATTGGTTTCCTTTTTTTGGGGGAGAGCATCTTGGTTCTGTTGGGTATGGCTAGTTCCATGCATTTATATATGTGTTCGTACAGTGCATTGGTGTGTGATTTGGCAGTCATGCATCTACTTTCTATTGGCATGGGTGCCGTGAAGTTAGCCACCTCTTTTTTTAGGAGCCCAAAGTCAGCTTTGTAGAAGTTTTTGATGATGGTTGCCTTTGTGGGGGGTGTGGGTGAGATGTGGATTTCCATGGTGATTAGTTTGTGGTCGGATCTAACAAGGGAGGAATTGACTGCTGGTGTAGAGCAATGGTTCCCCATGTTAGTAATAACCAGGTCAAGGATGTTGCTTCCTCTAGTGGGGGTAAGAATGAGCTGGTCCAGGGCATTGGAATTGATGAATTCCAGGAAGTGTTGGGCCAATGTATTGGTGCATGAGTAGTTTTCCTAGTTGATGGAGGGGTAGTTGAAGTCACCTAGTATGAAAGTGTTGCGTTGGACTCTAATAGGTTCCGGAGTGCTTAGGAACGTGGAGTGATAGTCTTGGGATGTGGTTGAGGACGTATAGCAGTGTATGACCTGAATCACCGTCTTACCCAGTGTTAGTTACCTGAGGTTTCTCAGATGCGTTATGCTGGGCTACTAGTCTGGTGGTGTGCATATCCTTTAGGAATATGGAGACACCACCACCTTTGGAGCTTCGGTCCATGTTCTGGGGCCGAAAGGTGTATATATATATATATATATATATATATATATATATATATATAATATAATATAATACAATATATTAAAATTATACTGAGACCGTTTATACCCAAGAGCTTTATAGCTTTAAATATATACATATATATATATATATATATATATATATATATATATATATATATATATATATGTGTGTGTGTGTGTGTGTCAGTATGGACCAGGGACATGCATAAGTAATATTTTGGACACATAAGAGATCATAATAAAAGAGCTGAGATTAGGTTACTGAACATGAGGCAAATAAGATATGAAGAAGCACCTCAGGATAATATAATTAAGAAACAATTTCTTATTTATAAATGAATTGTAAGCCAAGGCAGTTTCCTGGGCAGTAGAAGAAGGGTAGGAATTATGACAGGTGAGAAAATGGATATAAAAGTAGAAATAAGGTTGAAAAAATAGGTCACTCCTGGTGGATAATGGGCTTATCCCTTAGGGTGCTGACTGTAATATCAGATCTATGTGGTAAAACCTGGCAAACCTGTTGTGTTTCTTTTGGGACTGGAATGGCACCAGAGAATTAGATGCTGCGAACATTGGTACCCTTGTACTAAGGAGAGTCAAGAAAGGAGACAAGCATTTACACACCTGTACATACCTGTCTGAACTGCCTTAATTGTGTGGATGTTAGGAAATCTACAAACTGGCTTGGTGGAGTTCCTGAATGCAATTGTTTTCTAGCAGTTATATAGTAGCATGGTCACTTTTAAGTCTGTTGAAAAAAAATGCAGTGAATATAGGTACTGAAGGGTCTGCAGTTGTCAGTAGGCTTATTCAGAATATGTATGTCACACATCAATCACCTTTGGGTTAGAGAATAAGGGCATACAATTCATTCACAATTACCATGATTGGAGTAATGGCTAATGATGGGGTGGCCATACTTTGTCACAAGCCAATATGCTTTTCAGAGTTGTCAAGTTTAACAGCAAATGGGGTTCACTAGAAATAACTACAAGGTTATTCACTTGTGTGGAAGATCCAGGTGATAACTCATACTATAGCAAGAGAACCTCTAAATTAGACAGAGGATTAATAACATCTAAGTGCTGCAATCACCTTTCAGGATAAGTCACACTGTACCATGAAATGGCACACCCAACAGTCTGCATTATGCTGGAATGTGCTGTCAGGATGATGTCTCTTAAGTATTAGATGCAATCCTCCCCTTATATCAATTAAGAAAGATGCAGGTAAGGCCTTGCTTGGAATATTATACTCAGTAATAGAAGCTGTATTAAAAAACAGACATCAAATGAATGTTGAATGTTAGGCACAGATGTTTTCAATCCCAGCTACTTAAATTTGCTACCAAAAACAACTTACTATGTCCCATACAGTGTGATTTCTGGTCATACCTAGCACTACAGCAACTCTCCTCAGCTTTGCTATCTCCATCAACAGTAACAGCATGCAGGGAAATTAGTAGCAGTAGCAGCATTTTTCCTTGATTTGTCAAAGATTTTGACACCATTTTCGTTAAAAACTACTCTACAAACTCTCCTCCCTTGGACTTCAACAATTATCATCTCTCACCTTGTTCAATGGCTATCCTAGCAGTAGACTTATAGGTTCATAGGTTGGTACTAGGCTTTTGGCCCTAGGGCCTATATAAGCCAACCCAAAAAGGTACCCTGGCTTTCACCACCCAATAAAAATTATTTTCCTGTGCCCCTGTCGAGCAGAGCCACAGAAATGATCCCCGGGGTGAATTTTCTATCTCCCATCCAATCATCAAGATTTTTCTTGAAGAGTGCTAATTAGGAGCTTTGTTTGATATAGATAGGTAGTGTGTTCCAGAGTATGGGAAGTCTCTGGGATAAGAATCTATCCCTCCAGCATGTTCTGTTTATTGTGGTGCCAAAGTTTAGGTCCCTAGAGCATGTAGCTCGGAGGGATTCGGATTTCTTTAAGTGGAGCATGTCCAACAGCTCTGGATTTGACATAGCTTTGTATGTTAAGCAGAGATTGCCTCTGAGTAGGTGATATGCGATGGAGTAAAGCTGGAGTTATTTGAGACGGTCTGCATAGGGCATCTGTTTGAGGCTGGTAATCCTCTTTGTGAGGTATTTCTGTGACCTTTCCAGTTGTTGTAGATGTTTTGTGAGGTACATACCAAAAGGGGCGTTGTATTCTATAATGGGTCTAATGAGTGACGAGTAGAGGGGAAAAATGACCTCTTTTTTCCTGGATGAGAAACCTTTTGTGATGAGGTGTGCCACGTACAATGATTTCCTGATTACTGTGGTGATGAGATTATCAAAGAAGAGACTACTGTCCACCTGTGTCTCAATGTCTCCTATCACACTTTCAATGTTAAGTAGACTACCGCCTATGTGGTAGTTCATGGGTACAGAGTTTTTACCAAAAGGGATGACAATGCAATTTTTGGCATTGAGATTGAGGCCATGGCTTTGACACCAGGCATCTGTCTCAGTGAGGCCCTTTTGTAGGATGTCCACATTGTTAGGAGTTTCAGTTATGGCTCCTAGTTTGCAGTCATCTGTGAACTTCGTTAGCCAAAGACCTTCTGTGTTAGCCTGTACTTCAGAGAAGTAGATACCAAACAGGAGAGGACCCAGGACTAAATCCTGTGGTACTCCACTTGCCACTGGTCTGAAGTTGGATTTTGAGTCTGCTACTTTCACAGTGTGGGTTCTGTCAGTGAGCCAGTTGGCAACCCATCTTGTGACATAGGGATTTATACCTAGTTTAGTGAGTTTATCTATAATTCCAGAGTGGGGGATGGTGTCAAAAGCCTTGGCGAGATCTAGATAAGCTGTGTGAACCACCTTAGCCTCATCTACGGCTTTGGTGACCACTTCAAAGAAGTCTATCAGGTTTAGGAGACATGATCTGCCTTTTACAAACCCGAAGTAGGTGGAGTCCAGAGTTTGAAGATTACCAATGTCATTGTTTATAAGTTCCTTGATGATACCTTCCATAGCCTTGCAGACCAGGCTCATCAGGCTAATGGGGCAGTAGTTCCCGGCATCCGTGGTGGCTCCTCCTTTGTGGAGTGGTATAACCATTGCTGTGTGCCATTCAGTGGGCACAAAGCCTGAGGTGATACTATGATTGAACATGGTACTCAGGTGGGGTGTCAGTTCATTCTGTAGTTCATGTAGAACGCAGCCTGGGATGTTGTCAGGTCCCATGGATGCTGTGTTATTAGCTTTGGAGAGTGTGGTTTTTACCTGTGCAGCCGTGATTACAGGAACTTTGCATTCTTCCGGTATAGAGATGGGCCCTTTAGGGGGTGATAGGGGGGTAAAGTTAGCACTGAACCTATCTGCCAGGATGTTGGCAATATCAGTTGCTTCTGTATATTTAGTGCCATTGTGCTGTAAGTCAGAGCAGATCTGAGTATTGCCATTGAGATTCTTGACATAGCTATAAAATGCTTTGTGGTTGTCTTTAGAATCAGTGGCAATTTTGTTTTCGTAACTAGCTTTGGAGGATTTTATGAGGGATCTCAGCTTCTTACTGAGGCTGACCAGCGAGTTCCTCCAGTCATGGGATTTTACTCTTTTTTGCAACAGTTTATTTCTTCTGTTGTAGAGCTTGTTTATGGCAGGGAAGCAGCAGATTGGCTTCCTTTTTTTGGAGTATAGGATCTTGGTTCTGCTAGGGATTGCACGATCCATGCACTCGTGTAAGTGCTTATAAAGTGCATTTGTGTATGATTCAGCAGTCTTACCTCAATTGTTTGTCTGCATGGGTGTCGTGAAGTTTGCCATTTCTGTCTTAAGAAGCCTGAAGTTAGCTTTGGAGAATTTTTTTACGGTGGTTTCCCTGATGGGGAGTGGGGGCAGAATGTGGATGTCTAGGGTGATTAGCTTGTGGTCAGATCTGACCAACGAGGAAATGACCTCTGGTGTGGAACACTGGTTGCCCATGGTGGTAATGACCGGCTCTAGGATATTGCTACCCATGGTGGGAGTGTGGATAAGTTGATCCAAGGAGTTGGAATTTATGAATTCCAGAAAACGTTGAGCAAAAGAGTTGGTACATGAGTAGTTTTCCCAGTTAATGGTGGGGTAGTTGATCTGTAAAATGGTAAAATTACATTTCTTCATTTCTCTCAGTGTAGATAGGGGTGCCTCAAGAATCTATCTTTGGTCCCTTGCTGTTCAGTGTTTTCAAGAGTGATCTATATACTGCAAATAAACATGCTAACATTATTCAATAAGTCAATGATTCCACACTCATCTGTGCTGCATAAAAACCTACACCAACTCAAACTCAAACACAGGAATCCTTCAACTCCATTAAAATATGGGTCCATGACTCTCAATTACTGTTAAAATCTAAAAAGGCCAAAATTATTCTGTTCACACCAAAACAACACTCTTTACCATTACTTTGTCTGACCAAACCAAAATTGAACTTGTAATTCATAGTAAACTTGTAGGTATCATTATAGATGATGCCATGAAATTTGACCAACACATAAAACAAGCTAGTAGAAAAATGCACAAAAACCTTGGCACACTATACTGAGCTAAACCTTACCTGACTGACCAAACTAGGCAAACTATTGCCTCTACTCTACTGTTACCCACCCTCCTATATGCTGTTCTTATATATGTTAACCTGCAAGCTACTCCAATAACCATACTGGAAAAATGCTACAACAAAATAGCTTCATTCACAGCTGATATTACATCACTGCATGGTACTAAAACAGATAAATTGGTTATAATTGCCTCTCTATCTATTATTTACATAACTAAAACTGTTCACAGTTTAATTTTCCAACCTGAAAAATGCCAAACACTAAACAATATTATCCAGTTTTACTCCCCAGCTAAGACTCTCTACTTTATTGACAAATTCTTACAGCACCCAATTAAATCAAACAATACTGCAAGTGACTCACTGTAGTCTTCTCATATCTGAAAAGTCAGGAATTTCATTCCTCACTCAGACAAACTAACAAGCTGAAATTTTATTTATTTATTATTTTTTATTTTATTTTACATTTGTTGACCGGGCTAGTCTGGCTGGATACATGTCCATTTTCAGCAGAGGCCCGAGAAGAAAAGCTCCACTATATACTAGTAACTTACAATAAACAAAAAACACAGGAATAAATAAACATATAAGCAAATAAAGAAATATTCTCATGTAGTATAGTAACAATACAGAAGCACGTTAACAAAAACTAAAAAATAGTGAGGAATCATTATCCCATAATATTTGCAAGAGTAGGACTGTTAAAAAACGAAAAAGAGAGAAAATAGTAACACATAAATAGTCTATAAATATTTACACTATTAACAAATTAAGAAAAACATTTTGTGCCAGGGCACTAGTTTTAAGATAGAGATTTGCACAGTAGGGATCAGCATCTAGGTTAAATAAAAGGAGAGATGACAGGTTGCAGTAATATATCAAGTATAAGGAGAAAAGATAGTATAGGAAAATTAATAAGCAGGTGGGACGCTAGGTGCACTACACTGGAGGGATAGAAATAGTGATAGAGGCAAGTAGAAGTGAATGGAGAGGACTGTAGAGAGGGATTGTTTGCTGAGCTCAGTCAGGATTAGAGCAGGGGCATAGCCAGTGGGATTTAAAATAGTTTCTTAGTTGTTTTTTGAAAAGGTGAGATGAGCCTAAAGTGGTCAGTTCTATGGGAAGTTTATTCCAGTATGAGCCAACAGCATTAGTAAATAAGGAGTCACCTGCTTTATTATGAGATTTGAGAGTGGCTACTAGAAGTTTGTTGGCTGAGCGAAGGGAGTAAGATTCTTGTATGGGGCAATGAAGTTATTAAGTATGGGTGTATTAGAGGGGTAATGGAGAATTTTATGTATGATAACTAATTGATGTAGGAGAATTAATTTTTCACTCAATTCCCTGAAAACATTAAGGAGGCCTATACTGTCGGCACCCAAGAAGCACCCCAGCAACCATCCAAGTGATTGTCAACTGGTTAGCTGCTAATGTGTTAACCTTTGCTGTATGTCCACTTTTTTGCTATTTTTAGCCTAATAGTTTCCTAAGGTGAGCAGCACACTCGCGGACCCATCCTTGGTTGTCCTCCCCCACCCTTATATACTAGCATTTGCTACAGTTTCCCTCTCCCTCTATCTCTAATCAAACTGCTATACTCCTTATAGCCCCTGCTTGTCTACAATCCCGAGGTTTCCTACCCTAAATAACAGTACATTTACTGCCTTCTCTATCCTTGGTTATCCTTCTTTTCTCCACTTATGCTCTCAGGTTATTGTGATTAGCTCTTCTATTTCCCCCTCTCACCTTTTGTCTTACCTCTTGTGACTTTATCTGGTCCCTATCTTTCTTCCTGTATAACTACTTCTCCCTATCTTTCTTCCTGTATAACTACTTCTCCCAGCGACTACATTCTTACAGCTTGTTGTTGCTTAACTCCAAGCTCCTAGCGTTGTTCTTTTTCTTACCTGTACCCCTTAACTCTAATGTGAAGCCTATTTCTCTTTTGTTCTTTTCCTGCTACTCAAGTTACTTCCAATCTCACTTTTTTCTCTCTCCTTACTCTTACATTCTCATTATACTCTCTCTTTACAAACTAAGTGGTGTCTCAATTCCTCAGCTGGACTGATTGCCTCGCTCTCTCTCCCTCTGACTGTTTCTGCCCCTTGCTCCCCTCCCTACCCCTTATCCCACCCACCCCACGCACCTCTACCCTTATACCTCACAGTCCACACCCCCTTCTTAACGCACCTATCAGGTACTACTACCTCATTTGTAACTCTTCCCTCATAATTCTTTCCAATTCCCTGCCCACACTTCTTATCTCCCATCCCTCTTATACACAGACCTATCCAGTAACTCTTACCTCCTAGCCTCCTCCTCCTATAAGATATATCTACTCCACCCTTTACCACTATAATCTCTTCCCCTCCTCCTCTCACCATGTCTCTAACCACTACCATTTCTACTTCCAAAACCCCTATAGCAAAAAATATCTTAACTAAACTAGTAGCCCTGATAATTGTTTCTCTATTATTCACACTTCCTTACCTCTTGACTTCCTATGAAATAAAACTTAATTACCACCTTACAACCTTTTCAAAGCAAACTGCATCTGAACTCATATCCCTAAACTATAACCACTCTAACATTACTTCTACCTCCTCCTACCTTCTAGCCAAATATCATAGACTATCCCACACCAAATGTAATAATCTCATGTCAAGGAAACTAAAGGACAAACTTAACCTAACAATTAAACCACACTCAGTACACAAGCCCACTACCCTGACAGATGGTGATATACACCCAAACCCTGGTCCTTCAAACATCCCTACCAAAGAAACCACTATAATCTCTAACTCACCCTTCCACTACCAATCTCTAATTCTAACACTTTACTTTTAGGACACCTTAATATTCAAAGTGTCAACAACAAAATTACTCAACTTCACTCTCTTTTGCAATGTCACTCTTTTGACATCCTCTGTTTAACAGAAACCTGGTTAAAACCCTACACTAAAGATACTGAAATCATTCCCCCAGGCTACAACATCCTTGATTAGACCGCAATACTCGTAAGGCGGAGGAGTAGCTCTCATTTTAAAACCGAACTTAATATTTCCAATACCCTATAACCCCCCTGAAAACACCAACACTGAACTCCTCATAACTAAGCTACAACTTAACCCTAATAAAGCCATCTACATTATCTGTACATACTTTCCACCTGGTAATAACTCCACAAATATAGAAAGTATTCTTAGTTGGGCTTCAACCAATCACCCACAAGAAACTATAATACTTGGAGACTTTAACCTTGATTGGTTCTCAGTTAATTCTAACAACCCAGCCTCTCATATTAATCTCCATGGCTTTACCCAAACTATAAACACCACCACTAGAACTAATAAAACCAACAATAAAGAAAGTATACTTGATTGGATCCTGGTTAACAAACCCCAACTTAATTACCTAGCAGGAACCCTGCCTGATGATATCAGTGACCATAACTTAACCTATATCATTAGGCAAAAGAATATCACTACAAACACCCCTTCAGTCAGGACTGTGCGCAGTAATAAACATTTTAACCCCACTCTATTTAAAACTGAGCTAAATGCATGTGACTGGAATCCACTAAAACTCTTCCCTTAATGAAGCAGTTCAATACTTTAATACCAAATTCTTAACAATCTTAGATAGCCATGCTCCAAAACGGATTATCAGAATAAAAGCTAAACCAGCCCCCTGGCTATCAAAAGAAACAAGACAGAAAATATTACTCAGAAACAAACTCTGGCTAAAATGGAGAACAAGTAAACTACCCTCAGATCATCAAACCTTTAGACACCTAAGAAACAATACCAAAAAAGCTATTCTTTCTGATAAAAAACACTACTATTGTAACCTCCAGCAATCTAATCATAATAATCCCCAAAAATTCTGGGCAACATTAAACAAACTTCTTCACCCTGGACAAACTTCCACTCCCTCCCCCTTGGGATCGGACAAAGTTTCTTCCCTTGAAACTGCCAACACTTTCAACTCCTTTTTCACTGATACTATCAACTCACTCGTCTCTCACCTTTCTTCTGATAACTCTAATGTTCCTCAACTTGCCTCTTCTAATCTTCCAAACTTTTCTATACAGCCCACCTCTACTACCTTCATCCTAAAATGTATTCAAAAGCTCAAGCCATGTACCCCATCAGCTGACCAACTTCCATCTGAATTCCTTCAAAAAGCAGCCACTGAAATAGCCTATCCCATATGTATTCTTATAAACAGAACCATTAAAGAAGGAAACATCCCTGATATCTGGAAAATCTCACATATTATACCCTTACATAAGGGAGGAAACTCTACAGAATATTCTAATTATAGACCCATTGCCCTCCTGTCTCCACTAGCAAAAATCATGGAGAAATGTATTCACCACCAACTAATGAATCACTTAACTAAACATAACATACTATCTCATTGCCAACATGGTTTCAGACCTTTTCATAGTACTACCACTGCTCTCCTTTCCTTCACTGACTTCATTAACAAAAACCGCAACAATAATACCCTTTCCTCAGCACTTTTCATCGACCTATCAAAAGCTTTTGACATGGTCAATCACCCTCTCCTCCTAAAAATCCTGGAATCACTTGCTATTGAACCAAATGCTATCCAATGGTTCACCTCCTATCTTTCTAACAGGAAAC
Source organism: Protopterus annectens (assembly GCF_019279795.1). Classification (NCBI taxonomy): domain Eukaryota; kingdom Metazoa; phylum Chordata; order Ceratodontiformes; family Protopteridae; genus Protopterus; species Protopterus annectens. The sequence goes on along the minus strand of NC_056735.1, from coordinate 1,190,004,009 downwards.
AAGCTGTCCTCTGGGAAAGTAAACTCTCCTCTCTTCTCCCAATCTCACTCGGTGTACCACAAGGCTCAATTCTTGGACCCCTTCTTTTTTCCCTATTCATAAATGACTTACAAGTAGCTATTCCCCAAGCTACGTGCATACAATATGCAGATGACTCCACACTCATTTGCTCTGCTAAAACAATCCCAGAGCTTCAAATTATTACTCAAAAGGTATTCCATACTGTTGAAACATGGTACTTAAAACGCTGCCTACTTCTTAATGCCAAAAAAACAAAACTCCTCCTTTTCAAACCCACTACCAGATCCCCCCCTTTGGACTTCTCTATCTCTTCTATTAACAACACTCTCATATCACCTGACTCTACTACCAAACTGCTAGGTGTGACTATTGACAACAATCTTACCTTTGATTATCACATAAACAACACTATTAAAACTGTACATAGGAAACTGGGCTCCCTCTATAGAATTAAAACTTTCTTATCCCCAACAGCCAAAGCTACCTTGGCACACTCTCATCTCATTTCCACTCTTCTCTATGCCTCACCAATCTATACTAACCTGAAGAAATCTAATCTTTCTAAATTGACCACCACATACAATAGTATAGCGAGATTTGTTACTGGTAATCAATTTAGAACTCACCACTGCCTGAACCTACAACAACTTCACTGGCTTGAATTACAAAACATGTTGCTTCTCTCCCAACTTCCCATCATCCAAAGAACTTTTATCAGCCAAACAACACTCCTTCATTTTCTAATCTCTTCACCCCTTATTCTAACCTGAACTCACTTCGCTCCTCCAGCAAACTCCTAGTTACTGCTACCAAATCCAATAACCTTGCAGGAGACTCCCTCTTCTCTAACTCCATTGGTAAACACTGGAACTTACTGCCCACTGAACTGACTTCTGTTTTATCTCCAGTCCTTTTTAAACAAAAACTTAGACTTTACCTTACAAAACACTGGCTATGTCCCTGCCTTAACCCAGACTGAAACCTGGTATTCGATTATTCCTAGTTCCCCTTTATCTCTGTAACTTCTGCTACCCTCTATTTTACTTCCTCACTACTCTATCATTTACCCCTCCTTTATTCCTTCTTCTTCCTGTTTATATTACTCAGTTTACTGAGGGTTCAGATAAATATCTATTCTACTTCCATACTGTCTTTAAATGTCCTTCTCTTTTTCTTATGATGTTTACTATGCTAAATAAGCTATGCTTGTGTTTTGCTTACAAGAACAATGAGTACATTATTGTACAAATGTTAATTCTGAATACAATAAGTTTGATTTTTTTAATATTTTCCTGATACAAAATATTTTTTATGTTTCTCTTTATTGCTTCTTATGTAATTAGTTACTATGTCTTTGTGGAGCTTTTCTCCCCGGGCCTCTGCTGAAAATGGAAATAGTTCCAGTTGGACTAGCCCGGTTAACAAATGTAAAATAAAAATTAGATTTTGAAGTTCAAGCCAGTTAAGGCTTTTGAGATTAACACAATGGTGGGTACGAAATGGGGAACCTGTGGCAAACCTGGCAATACTATGGTAGGCTGTGGCTAGTTTCTGAAGGCTAGCTTTTGAAAGGTTGATAAGATGGAGAGGCATACAATAGTGTAGAGATGAGATGGGTTTGGGCTAGAGACACTCTGGTGGTTGCAGTAAGAAAGGGCTTAAGTCTATAGAGGGCACCTATCTTTTTATTAACAGCCTTGATGGTTAGATCAATGTGGCAGTCAAAGTTTACTTGATTGTCTATTCTAACGCCTAGTAGTTTAGTGGAACCATCAGGTTTAATGATAGTGCAATTGTCAGACACAATGGAAAAGGAGATAGGGGCAGATTTAAGGGTTGGGGTGAAAAGTAGTAATTTGTTTGTTTTGGGATTAAGGAGGAGACAGATATGTTGGAACCATTTTTCTGCTGCCGTAAAGACTTTTTGGGTGGAAGAGTGAAGTTCTGCTGGAGATAAAGCAGAACAGATGAGAGTTGAATCATCAGCATACTGAATACAAGTGGATGTTGGGAGTGAAGTAGACAGGTTATTTATAAATATGGAGAAGAGAAGGGGACCTAAGATGGATCCTTGAGGGACACCGATAGTGACTGGGAGCTAAGAGGATATATGGCTGTCCCAGAGGACTGCTTGTTTTCTATCTTTCAAATAAGAGTCAAACCAGTGTAATGCCAAAGAGTCAATTGAAAGAGATTTCAGAGTCTCTAGGAGAAGTTGATGGTTCACCATATCAAAGGCTTTTGAGAGGTCCAGGAATAAAGCAGAGGAGAAAAGGTTGTTATTGCGATTTTTGTTGATCATGTCTGTGAAGGAGAGAAGGGCAGTGGAAGTGCTATGGTAGGGCCTAAAACCATGTTGGGAGTCTACGAGTAGGCTATTTTGCAAAAGATGATGTAAGAGTTGATGGTGTATACAACGTTCCATAATTTTAAATAGTGGAGATAGTAGGGCTATAGGCCTGAAATTAGAAAGTTCATTAGTGTTACCTTCTTTATGCAGAGGAATGATATGGGAAACTTTCCAGCAGGATGGAATAGTAGATTCGGTTATTGATCTGTTAATTAAGATGGAGACTGGGTATGCTAGTTCTGCTGCTGCTAGTTGCAGATATTCAGCTGGTAGTTTGTCGGCTGAAGGAGTGCATGGTTTATGTTTTGAGAGTAACTTACGTATGTGGGTTATGGAGACTGTACAAAATTTTAGAATGGGGGTGTTATTTTGAGGAGAGGTCTTTGGAAGGGAAGAGGGGGGAGTCATGGTGTTTGCTAGAGAGGTGACTGTTTCAGAGAAGAAGTTGTTGAATGTATTGGCTATTATATTGGGCGGGGTCTGAGCTAAGTTAGCTGGTGTAGGTGTTTTGGTATTCCCTGGATGGAGCAGTTTATTGATTCCTGACATTCTACTTCCACATACATTGTACCGTATAAAATACTATGTGTCTAAACTTTGTTAGTCTGAACACTCATTCTGATCTTCTGAAATCCTTCAAGTTACTACTGAAACAACACCTAAATGTCTTATAGCTTTCCTCATGCATCACACCTGGCTAACCCCAAACTATCCGTATCCACTCTAACTCATCCTGCGCTAAAATGACTCTTTGGCCAGTACCCTTCTATCTTATCCTGTACTAACATGTCTACTTCCACATACACTGTACCGCCCTCTCCTCAGCTCAAGTAGTACTTTACCTCTGTCCTACTAGTATAAAATACTACGTGTCTAAACTTTGTTAGTCTGAACACTCATTCTGATCTTCTTTTGAATGATTTCCCATATAATTGTATTGTCTGTATCATGATTATAATATGTTTGTATGCTAACATTATAGACCTCCCGCTTTAAGAAAGCTCATAATTTTCTTTTAATATATTATCAAAAACCTTTCTACAATGCCATTAGTACTAACAGTACTTATATGTTCTTTAGTATCATTAGAACTTTCTTATACAGCATCGCCTTCCTGTTTTTCTAGACCTCTTTGTCAGTTCCTGATTGACAAAAGCATGCTGGGATGTTTTCTTCTTTGAATATAAATGGCTTTTGTGCCAGAGTTCATTGAATGATCTCAGATTGTTTACTCTAAGTTACTATAGCAGCAAAAAACAGTATTATCAGTTATAAATGGAACATTAGCACCAGACAAATAAAATCTAAGTGCTGTATTGCTCACTTGTCTGCAAAGGCTTCCTTTATCAAACATGGAGTAACTCATCTTTCTGTTGTGCAACTTTCTCCTGACATATGGCATAAGATGCTGTTTTCTTGCTGTAAACTGCACCTGTGTTTATGTATGCTCCATTTGTTTTCAGTAGGACATGTTCTTGCGTATCAAAGCTTTTAACAGATACTCCACAAAATGTGATGCCAATAGCTTTAAAAGGTTTCTTATATTAGTCATTCCACCTTACATTAATTTCGTAAACATTATTTGTAAACTAGTGAAGGAGTAATCACACCTCCCACAAGTAACTCATGAGAAACCTACAGCTTTTGGGGGTATGCTTAATTGTCAAAAGAATATTGCAGAAACAAAACTTTTTCGTGAACTATCCTTATGTTTCAGAAATCACTGCAAGCCAACTCAAATCTTATATACTATCTATGAAAAGGAATGATAGCATTTTACCCATTTCTGTCCTAGAAAATGAATTGGGAAAGAGATGGGGGAGGAATACACCTGCACATAAAATCCAACTTGAAATCTGCTTAACTTGTTCTTCCAGTTAACCTTCCACTAGTCCCCAGTTTTAATTCTTTGTGGTTGTGGAACCCAACAGATGGCGTCCTCCGATAATGCCCCAACAAGTGTGCAGGCCAAGAGACTGGGACTGGGACTCCCTAGCAACCTCAAGGAGGCTTCAGTTAGCCCCAGGTGACCTCAGCAGTTCTAATGCCTAGTCAGAGGTTATGATACTAATGAACTATTTAATATCAGGGAAGACGTTATGACACTTAGAGAAAAACAAGCCAAACTTTTTTTCTTCGAACAAATCCCTAATACTTATGGTAATGAGGTACCTAATAAGCCATAACCGTTAAGATACACAATGGTATACAGTAGAGCTACTGAAAATATTGAAGGTATAATTAAGGAGAATTGGGATATGCTTAAATCTATCCTGGGTCATGAAAAATGGCTACCTAATGTACTTTTATTTAGCTATAAAAATTGCAACAGCTTGAAACAGCATTTATGTTATAAGGATTTTTCTTTGAATAGACATAGAAATTTGGAATTTAGGACAAAAGTAACTGTCCCATGTCATAACTGTTCATGTTGTGTAAATATATGTCACTCAAATGAATTTGTGCACCCTGTTAGTAATAGGAAATATGTGTTTAATTGTATGGCCACATGTATACAACTTTGGTAGTCTACTTGGCAACTTGTAACATATGTCCAGCATTCTACGTAGGTAAATCATCTAGAAGACTACGTAATAGGATTGTACAGCACAAATCCGATATACGTAGAAAAATTGAAACTAATTCTTTAGCTAAACACATACAGGATCAGGGTGTGTCACATCAATTTGTGTTTAGGGTTATTGAATACATAAGACCTAGTATCAGGAGAGGGAATATTATTAATGCATTGGATATGAAAGAATTTGAGTGGATTCTACATATGCAGGCAGATGCCCATCCAGGCTTGAATAAACAGGTCACATTAAACCAGTATTGAAAAAGAAACAACAAAAAATTATATGATGATGTATATTTTGGTTTATAAAAAGTTCTTATATATGAATATGTTTTTGTATTTAAATGTATGTTTTTTAATTTTATTAGTAGATAGTATATATATATATATATATATATATATATATATATATATATATATATATATTTTTTTTTTTTATTAAATATTTTCTATGAAGTATTACATATATATATATATATATATATATATATATATTTTTTTTTTATGAAGTATTTTATATTAGTTTATGATGTGACCATTTGCTTTTAAATAGGAATGGTAGAGCTCATTTAAATGTTTGATTGGATGTTTCATGGTGATAGGATGGCTGTGTCATGTGTCTATTTTGAAATGTGTATTTAATGAAAGTGAGAATCAACTGTTTTTGAAAACACTGATGAAGGACTATCTTGTCTGAAAGCTTTGTTCAACATTAAATTTGTCTGCATTTGTGAAGACTGGTTTGCTGTTTTTCGTTTCTCATTTTGTAGCCTGTTGACGGTTGGAAAGATAGCTATGGAACCAAGTTAGAGCTGAAGGGCTGAGACCATGGGAGGACAGTTTATTAAGTAGCAGCTGGTGGGATACGGTGTCAAAGGCTTTAGACATATCAAGAAAGATGGATGAGACAAGCTGGCCTTCATTCATGTGATGATGACTAGTGTTAGTGAAGGTTAGAAGGGCAGTGCTGGTACTAAGTTTGGGTCTAAAACTGTGTTGAGAACTGGAAAGTAGATTATTGTTAAGGAGATAGTTCATGAGCTGCTTGTGGATGCATTTTTCTAGGATTTTTCCCAGGGGGAGAGGATGGCTATGGGGTGATAGTTACTTCTTTGGAGGGTCCCCCTTTGTGGAGGGGTATGATATGGGATATTTTCCATAGAAGTGGAACATATTGTTCTGTAATTGAGCGATTAATGAAAACTGATATTGGGCAGGAAACTGATGGAGTGGCAAGTTTTAGAAATTCATTTGGGAATTTGTCTGCAGAGACACAGCAGGATTTAAGCTTAGTTAACAGATTCTTTATTTAGTCTGCATGGGAGAGAAAGTGAGGGGGTTGAGGTTTTCTGGGGTGAGGGTGGGGACTGAGAGGGACTGAGTATGGTGGCTGTGTAGTAAGAAGGTGATGGTATTAATGATGTGGGAGTTGAATTGTGTTGAAAAAGGGTCTGATTTGTTTGAGGTGGTTGGGGATGGGGTTGGGGTACAACCAGGGTTGAGGAAGTGGTTAATGGATTGCCAGAATTTTTGAGAGTTATTTTGGTGTTTCTGTTGACAGGACAGGAAGTAAGTTTGTGTTTTTTTTTATCTGTTTTTTTGTTTGGTCTCTTAGCTGTTGATACATTAAGTGGTCAATTTTGTCTTTGGATGTATGGTAATCTAATCAGGCCTTATCCATGTGCTTCATTAAAAATTTGGTTTATTTGGTTAGCCACTGAAGGGACTTAGCTTTAGTGTGCACTTTGCTTGTGGGGGCAAGTTTTTTTAAGAATAGTAAGGAAAGTGTGGTTGAAATACTGTACAGCTAAGTCTAACAGTAGGTGTTTTAGAGGAGACTAATCACATTGGTTTAGTAGGAGGTTAAAAGTGGTGGGTGAGAAGTTTTTCTTATTAGTGGTATATTTATAAGTGACATTGCTTAGGGTGTGTACGTGCTTCCTATATAGAAAGGTTGGAGACTGGTTGCTGAGGGAGTCAGGTAGGCAACCGGCTAGGTAACTTAGGCTTGGTTTGTAAGTTAAGATCCAGTCTAATGTTGACTGCTTGTTGGAGCATTTGTTGGCACGAGTTGGATAGGTTATTGTTTGGATGAAGTTGAAGAGATTTAGGAAGTGGGAGGGGATTGTTGAATTAGCAGGTGTGTCAATTCAGGTTAATGTCACTAAGAATAATAGTTTCTTGATTGAATTTGATGGATACCCAGTAGAGTAGCTTTTCAATGATGGGAAGGTTGTTGTCTGGGGGAAGATATGTGGCTATGATGATTATTGATTTGTTAGGGTTGATTTTTAGGTGAGTGATCAGTATTTCAGTGTCAGGTAGGCCAGGAGGGGAGCAGTTTAGTTGTATGACTTTGAGAGTGTCTTTGAACATAACAGTGACACTCTCACCTCTTTTATTTCGTCTGTCATGTCTTATGATGTTATAGCCAGCTGTGACAATTTTGCTGTCCTTAGTGTGGGGTTTTAACCAGATTTCTGTTATTACAGCTATATTTGGTGAGAAGGTGACTAGGGCTGCATGGAATTCAGAGGTTTTATTTAGGATGCTGCGGAGATTAAAATTTGTCAGGAGGATGTCGGAGTTGGAGGTTTTTGGAAGGGTGGGTAAAGATGTGAATGTATAATGGAATGATTAGTGGTAGTTGGGGAAGGATCAGGTGAAGGTTGTTGGTGGTGAGAGAATGTATTAATGGGACCTGGGTTGGGAGAGATGTTAGCTTAGAGTTTGATATGTGTAATAGAGTATAGTAGATGAAATTTAAGCTTGTTTAATGAGGTATGGTATTTGGAAGCTGGGGAGATAGGTTAGTGTGTTTGCAAGTATTTGAGAGGTAAAAGGAGAGAAGTAGAGTGATTGTAGAGTTGTGGGTTAATGTTGCTATAAGTGTGAGATAGTGAGGAGGGAGTTGATAGTGGATGTGTTGGGGAGTGGAAGTGTTTGACATGGTCAGAGTGGAGGGAGATGGAGTTATATGTGAGGTAAAGTAGGTGGAGTAGAAATGATTGAGCAAGTGATGAGTATAAGTAGTGCATAGTGTGAAGGTGTGGGTGGAGAGTGGAGCAAAAGTGAGGCTGGGGCTGGAGGGAATAGTTTGGGAAAGTGAATATAATTGTAAGAGGGTGTGGATTGGATGAAAAGAGGAAGGGGTGTGGTTTGTGTTGGTTAAAATGTTATGAAAGTGGGGGTGGGTGAGATTGGGGGTAGAGTAGGGGATTAGAGTGGGCCCGAGTATAGGGAAGGGTGAATGGAGTGGGCAGGCCCTTTCCCTGTTCAGCCTCAAAGGGATAGAAAAACGATCATCAAGGTAATGAAAAAGAAAGAGCAGGTTAGAGAGGTGAAGGTAGTATAGGGAAGAGGGGTAACTTATTTAACTTATCTAACTTTTGATCACTAAATGAACTATGCTACAAAAGATTGAGAGGAGCTTATCTGGTAGCTAGGATAGTAAGTGGGAAATACAGAGAAAGAGGGTTGAAGTTGGATGAGTTGTGGCTAAAGAATGCCAGTGGAAGAGTTAGAGGTGGAGAAGAAAATGGGAAGAGAAGAATGTAAATTGTATTCCAGGGTATACAATAAAGTAGTGAATAATAGGTAATGCTAGTGCAAGTAATGCTAGTGCAAGTAAAGGGAGAAATGGGGAGAGAAGGAAAGAGAGCTAGAGGGAGAAGAGAAAAAGAAATAAGAGAAAGCCAGAAATGCAAAGAAAATGGTAGACAGGGCACTATACTCTAAATAAGCTGGGACTACAGAGTGGAGACAGATTGTGTGCTAAGAATGAGGGAAACAGCATGTAAAAGGTTTAGGTGATTTACAAGGGCACCACAGTACAAGCACAGTGAGATAAACAAAGTTACAGTTTGGGAAAGGGTGAATGAACAGACACATACATTAAAATTGTAGTGGGAGGTAGGACCCAGAGAAGGATTCCGACGTCCAGTAGATGAAAGCAGGAAATGTGGCACGGAGGTCTTAACTCTTGAGATGAGCTTATCTGGTAGTCAGGAGCCACGGTACACTGAAAGGGGTTGAGAGGGTGCTAAAATAAAATAAAAGAGAAGATAATTGTTAAAATATAAATCAGTGGTTTAGGTGATAGATTAAGGTTCAGAACAACAAATACCTTTAATTTGTTAAGCTTCCATGAGGTAGAAAAGGAGAGGGGTACAAAGGCATGGAGTAAGAAGGTGGAAAAAGAAGGATGGGAGAGAGTGAGATGCACTTTTAAATTGGGATTCCTAGAGGTAGGATAGGAGAAAAGAAATAAAATATGAGCAAAGTAGGTAGCAACGAAGGATGGGAGTGGGTGATTTGCATGTGGACATCACCGTGCGAAAGAAAATCGCAGTATAAGGTTACTAAAAGCAGAAAATACCAAGGAATAAGTGAGAAACTTGAATAAATAACAGTATTAATATGAACAAATATGTGAGTCAGCTTACGACATTACTAATATGAACATATGTATGAGTAAACTCCAGAGTGTGGGACTAACGCAAATACATGTCATATACAGCATTACTATATACATATATATATATATATATATATATATATATATATATATATATAGATATATATATATATATATATATATAGATATATATATATGGGTTCACTTTATAACATCGAAATACTGAAATGTCGAATTTCAGTATCTCGAAGCTATAAAGTCGAATGTTAGAAATAGCGAACATTCATAATCGCGACTTTCATATATCTCGAATATATGTCGAATTCGCAGTTATGAAGTTGCGCTACGTAATGTCCGGGTTTGTGTTTTGGTGGTGCGCGGTGCCGTGTGTGGATGTAGGTATTATGTCAGGTAAGTGAGTGTTTTGTAAGGGTTTTTAGTGGGAGTTAGAGTGCGTGTGAGGGATTGGAGAATGTGCGTGTGTGAGTGAGCTTTTGTGTTGTGTTTGTGCAATCTCGGAGTTAGTATATATAAGTAGGAGAGTGTGGGGGGGGCGCTGCTTATGTGTGTGTGAGTTGTGTATGTGTGTTTTTTTTTGTTTATGTTATGATGTGGGTGTTGTGTTGTATGTTTATTGTAGTGTGTGCGGTGTTTTCGGTTATGTGGTTTCGCGGTTTTTGTTTGTTGGTGTTTTGTGGATTCGGTTTTATAGTCTCGAGATACTGAAATTCGATATTTCAGCATTTTGAGGTTATAAAGTGAATCCATATATATATATATATATATATATATATATATATATATATATATATATATATATATTCCATGCCTCATCTGTTAATACATATTGTGCCTATTTGATATTGCCAATTACTGTCAAATTATGCATTTGCCAGAGTCTGTCAGATTTATCTCATTCTGTTTGTTTATGGTAACTGTATTTTGCTTAACTTTTTGTGCATATTCCTTCTTTTGCTATATTGTATAACTTAAAGTACAGTTTTATATGTTCTATGGTATTTTTGTATGTAACTTCCTGGAGCTTTTCTCCTTGGGTCTCCACTGAAAATGGGTTTCTAGCTCATTTGGACCATCCTGGTTAACAAATGTCACATAAATAAATAAATAAATAAAATTCTTGCTCTTGCCCAAATGTTCAACCACATCAGAAATATTTAAGATGGAAGGAGGTGCTAAAACACCTAAGCTACACATTAAAAAAGCCATCCGGGAGGTCTGTACAGACCAGAATGGACTAGGATATTGTTCTAGGCCTTTTCTAGTACCCAAAAAGGCAAGAGGCTTCAGGCCCCATTTTGGATTTTGGCAACTTAAATACTTATGTATTCAAATAGCCCTTCTGAATGGTCATGGTGTAGTTCATCCTCCAATGTCTCTGCAAAGAAGACTGTATATCCTTTTTAAATCTTTGGAGTTCTTACTTCTATATAAATATTGCCAAAAAGCCCAAGGGATCTTTTCATTTCTAGGTAGGAGCTAGCCATGATCAATGTTGGACCCTTCCATTTTGTTTAACTTCTGCCTCCACAATGCTCAGTCGATACATTTATGTTATGGGCGTACATGTGAAACAGCAGGGATCTAAGATTTTTCAATGTTTGGACTACTGGCATTTTGCTGCTGTGACCTAGATATGTCTCATTCTGAGTCTTTGCTGAGTCTAATCTCCCACAGAATAAAAGTGCATCACATAAAATCTTAGCTTCCCTCAGTCCCCAGTTAAAGTTCTAACATTTGGCAGAAGTATTGTCTTTCAATTTTTTTTTATTTTCATATATTGCTTTAACTGGGTACTTTCCAATCTCCTTATCTGTTTTACTTTTTAATAATTTTACTGTATTACTTTGTGTTTTTTGTGTTTTTATCCATTTGCCATTGGTGCTTTTGTTAAAGCACCCTATTAAAACTGAAGTTGAAATTCTGTGGACTTTTTTCCCTACAATAAACCTGTTGTTCCCTAATAAAGCAGTCTGTCCCCTCCTATCTTCCATAGCACTGATGCCTGAAATGTGTCTGAAAACTCTAGGGTTGATGGTGGCGTCAGTTTTTATGATTTCACATGCTAGACTTCACATGAGAATCCTGCGGTAGACTATTAGAATGTTCTATTTATTTCTTCAAGGCATTATGTTTTTATCTCATCTGGTGGCTGGATCTTTCCAACCCTGAAGTAGGAAACCTTTTCATGATTCAGATTTCTCAAGCGATGATTACCACTAGTGCATCTGCCTTAGAGTGCAGACATTTCAGTGGTAGACAGTTCAAGGTACCTCAGTATGTCAGGAATCTCTTCCGCTCATTAACATCCTAGAAATTCATGGGGGGATTCTGCTATCCATGAAATTCTTTAAGGACTCCCTTCCTAAGGACTTTCTTTCTGTTTATCCAACATGACAGTACTATGGTTAAAACAAACAAAAAAAAATATATATCCACATGGGTAAGCCCACTGGCTACACAGTCTATTTTCAGGGAAGACCCAGGATCAATTTGGGGTGAAGTTACTTATCCAGAATCATAAAGTAGGAACATACAGACTGTAGAAATTAAACCCATGACTACTTGCAGGGATTACATCTAGCATCTCATAATCTTAAACATTTGTACCAAACTGTTAAACAGGGGAGACTTGCTGTTATCATCTGTGCCACAAGTCCATGCAAGTACTGCAGAAAACAATTCAGTGTGCTTCTAGGTAGGGGCTTATATTTCCAAGAGGCAAAATCATTAAATAACATGCCAAGCCATCGCCTTCTTATATTCCCCAAAGATTCATTCAATCCATTGGTGACCAGGAGAATCCTTTTATTGGGACTTTGCAGCCTGTGGCTTTTGTGCCTCCAAACCAATGCCAACTATTCAGATTCATCTTTCTGATAATTTCTCTAAGGGGCTGGGTGAGGGATGCTCTAGTCCATTCAAGAGAGATTTGGCACCCTGTTCTCTGGTAATATGTTCTATCTTGGTTGAGGCTCATTTCTATCATGACATACCTTACCAGACCTGCATATCTCCAAAGGTAACCATGAGGCGGCTTCAGTTCCAGTGACAGCTAACTTCTTAGACAGGTAGGTTTTATTACTTCATCTAACCAGTGACCATCTGCTTAGAAGATATGCAATGGACAGTTGATTAGGTTTTCTGCTTAGGCTGCAAAAGGGAGATTAGACCCTTTTGCAGCCCCTTATTCCTAGTATTTGTCAGAAATTACTGTTTCTGCCTTTAGCAGCCATTTCCAATTTTCATGCAACTCATGATTCCTCTTCCATAGCTTCTCTGAGGGCACCTTCCAACTTAGACCACCTTGTTTTGCTGTATGGTATTTGCTTTCTGTTGGAAATTTGATACACTGATCCTCCCTCCTTTTTGTGGTGACTGTGTCATCCAACTTAAAATTGTTTTTCTGCATTTTTTGTGTGGTTTGCAACACAATTACAGGGACAGCTCTGAGGACAAATTGTTTCTTTATCCAGATAGCTTCAGTAGCAAATTTAAACAAGTTTATTAGTTTTCTTCTCAGACAACTCTAACTAATTCACTGTATTGAAGCCTACAGGCAAGCCAGGTACTATTAGACAGAATTAATTTCAGAGTGAAAGGTTGTATACTCTTTCTGTGCCTTGCTAAGACTTGCTTGGGTGACGAAGTTAACAAGCAGACCCTTACAGATGACTGGCCAGCTACATTTCATTTTGTTATGGTAAATAGCTGTAAGTAATTTGGACACCATGCTCTGTTCAAATGCTAAGTTTTAAGCCTTAAGATTTAAGTTGTTAGTTATTGCTTTAATTGAATTTAGCTTGAATCTAACTACAGTAATAACAGCTACCACCATTTAGTTGCCACAGGGAATATCTTCTTCCTCTTGACCTATTTGCTGGGGCAGTCCTGTATTTATTATTACAAGCTGTCCATAGGAGAACACCACATGGACAGAATAAGCCATGTAAACTGTATATCACAGACATCCATCAATAAGATGTTAGATGTTGAATGCTGAACAGAAGTTAAGATGTTGAATGCTGAATGCAAAACAGAAGTTTATTTCAGTATAACTTCTTCTAGATGACGTGATGTGTAGACTGGAGTTTGAAGGACAAGGACCTGCATGCCATAGTAAACATAGAGAGGACATCTGCAGCAGTTTGGGGCAGTGGTGGAACAAAGATACATGATTATGGTGACCAGCTATGTTTTGAGCTAATAAAAAGAATTCTTGAACAAAGAAGTTGAGAGGTATGGTAGTACTGAAACAAGGTTTGTGACATTTCTACAAGCCACCTGGAACTGTAAGCATTGGCTCAAGGTAATGGTCACTATTGATGTGACACCTCAACCTCTTGTAAAAAATGGAAGGAATTAGTAACAAAGAAGAAAATGCTGAAGCAAAGAACAATAGTAAATATGTTTGGTTAGATGCTGATGCCGCTAGCTAGTAACATAACACACTTAATAACATGGAAGCATTAATAGACTTTGTAGCCAGTTGCTTCACACTCCAGTTAATTTTTCTCAGTAGATCATCTGAAATAGTAAATGTCAAGGCCAATTGTGGCAGCAGTGATATATTCTGCTTTGAACTTGATTTGTTTATGCCACAATGTTCTGCTGGGTGAAGGTGAACTGGCAATAGGAGAGTGATGAAGTCTGGTTAAGAAGGTCGCAGAAGCAGCTTGATTTTAATAAATTGCAAGAAAGTGTTGAGACTAGATTTGACTGGTACCTTAAATTAAAATTATGTGCTGACCAAATATTTGCAATTCAAGCATTAGCAGTTATATCAGTTGAAGTTAACAGCAACTGATAGTGCTGTTATACAAACATAAGGATAGGTACATCTGAACGTTTTGCTATCCTTGACTGTTTTATGATTATTTCTGATCGGCTTTGCCACATGAGAACTGCCTACAGAATTTTGATTGTCTAAAGTTAGGGATTCTATTGCATAGTGTTATATATTACCTAGTGTTAACAAAGACCAGTGCAAGCTGTTTATCAGTGATTACTTGGAAAGCTGAATTATATCTACAGCTCAGAATTGTTCAAACAAGTGAATAGTTTTGTTTAAAATTATTCAAGAAATTCATATCAACTTAAAACAATACGACTGCAGTAACTTGAGATAAATGTAATATATGCTTGAATAGCAATTTCAAAATCTGAATGTTGTTGCAATCTGCATTTATTACATGAAATACTATGTTCACAATTGTTCAAAGCCATCTTGCCATTTTTAATTAGTTAGCAAAATATACTGGCAGCATCTTCTGTTTTTGTCATTTGGAAACAAAATGAGGGCATTTTCAAGACACAAAACATTAATTTTAACCATCTTACATTGTTTTCTTAATTAGTTTTGAAAAACAGTAATTACAGTAGGTGTTGTACATCTACTGCAGCATTTTAGCAAATCATTTTATTTCAATATCCTGTAATATATAGGTGCCTCAAGATTTAAAAAGAGCAAACATTTAGATAACCTCAACCCAATTCTCTAGAGTAGACATCAAATAACTTAAGACTCTCAGCTTTGTGTAAGGCAACGAAGGCCTGATTAGATACAGTTAAATCTAACCTGGTATATTATGTGCTATCTTTTCTGTCTCTATACAGGGCTTCTACTCACAGTGTTATCACATCATTATTATACAATGTTTGCATAAAAGACAATTAGAATAAATGAACTGAAAATGACTTTAACAATGAGAGGAAATAATTAAGCATAAAAGAAACTATAAATGTAGTTTAGAAGATTTATAAAATGGGGAGATGGTTTTGTCAGCAGCAAGTTAGGTAAAGGAAGAAAGTAAGAGAAAATAAAAAAATAGTTCAAAGGTGGAGATTCATAATATGAGGAAAGAATTAGCATTGAAACAGAAAATATTGCAACAAATGACAATAGCACACGTGGTTAGATGATTAAAGTGGGGAATGGGGAAACATGGATAAAAAAAGAATAAAAGACTCAGAAAAGACAGAAAGTAGGCATTAAATGAATATTTCACTTTAATGGAGTAGATCTAAGAATGAGTGAGTGTTCTTCAGTGAGCCCAATAAAAGATTCTCTTCATGGAAAGACAAGAATGTAATAGTTGGGAATCAATTTGGGAATATGAGTTAAATACTACTGAGGTTACTGAAACTTGATGTTATCACAAAGAAACAATACATTAACAAAATTAAATAAACTGTTTTATTAGAAGATGATAACACTCTGATTTACTTATCTAGCCAATGCAAAGGCAATTTAATTCCAGGTAAAGGAAAGCAGAAATTATTTGAAGAATAATTAGACATGGTAAGACATTCAGAAGAAGAATTAGTTTCCAAAGACTTACAAAGATGTGAGAAAAATGATCTAGAAAATAAATTAATATTAGAACGTTTAATTCCTAATTTTAGAAAACTTGAAAGTGTGAAGTATGAAGTAGCAAAAACTTTAAAGACTGAAAGATATGAATTATGGAGAAAAAATAAAGGATAGCATGAGTAAAGGAAGAGAAAAAAGAGAAGGTAGTAGATAAAAGATAAAAAAGTTGGCATGAAAATGAACATTCGGAGAAAAAGAGTTTTATAACAGAGAATGCATCAGTGTTCACACATGAGAGATATAGGAGGAATTTAAAAGAAATGACAAGGCATTAAGAAAGAATACGCAGGACCTTAATGACTCAACAACAAGAGTCATGACACAAAGTCAAAAATAATCAAAAGGAAATAGATAAAAAGGAAGAGGCATTGAAAAGACACATGAATGAAATGATTTGTCCACATTGGAGAGAGAAACTGAAAACAAAAAGATATGTAAGACATGAAAAGAAGATATTGAGCTTTGTAATTTGTGGGAAACATGAGGGCTAGGTGACATTCTTTTTCAACAAATGTATACATTTAGTAATGGAAAAAGTAATGTAGATATATAAATTGGTTAAAAAATGTGGAAACAATGATCTTAAATGGGACAAAATTTTATATTCGTCAAAATGGCTAAATATATAGCTGAGAAGGTTAGCCATTCAGACTGTAAGACTGGCAAGAAAGTTTTAGTAACCAGTAGGTTTTTCAGATCTTGAATGAGAACTGTGGAAATATAATTTGTAATAGGATTAAGCAAGCCATTGATTAAAAGTAGATAAGCAGGTGGAAAGGGAAGCAATTGGGTCAATAGATATACTCAGAAAGAATAACAGCCAAGTTGAAGAGGTGACCCTATATAATGTTCATAGAGTACAAAATAAGAACCCATGGAAACTCAAAAATGTTTTATATCTTCTAATTCTAATTGATACCCTCCTTCAAAAGCAACTAAACCTAAGAGAATTTATGTGGGTCAAGAGAGCACAGCAGACAATCATATAGATGAATGGTACTCTAATAATTTTATTTATTTATTTCCTTGTTTGTTTGTTTGTTTGTTTATTTATTTATTTATTAGTTTATTTGAATTCTTAACCGGGGTAGAGCAGAGAACACATATATCTATCTCATGTTAAACACTCCTGTACAAAATATACAACAAAGAAACCAAACACCAGTCATGCAGTGTATAATATAGGGTAGGTAAATTATTTCAGGAAGAAAGTGAAGTATTTCTTGAGCAATTAAGGTGTTTGAGGAAGGTGGGCTTTACATGGTACAATGTAGTAGGGAAACAGTTAAGTTCTAAGAATATCAGGTCAGAAAGAGATAGTGGGAGCAATGTCAGGGAATATTACTGGATCAAAGAATAAATTAAAAAAGGTGACTTTCTCCAGTTCAGTGAAGACATTTAATATTTTAAATAAAAAAATTTACATGTGGGAGCTAGTATAGGGGAGGAGCGGAGTGATGTTGCTTCAGCATCTCACTTCTCCTCAGAAGAGGGTGTGGAAATACATGTCTGAGCACATGTTCCTATGCTGCTGAATCCCCAGTGGATTCTGGAGACCCCAGAGGAACACTGGCTTCAAGGAAGGCAGAGCTGTCCAGAGGGGTGGCATCATTTGCAGATGTGAGTGACATTCCCTCACTAATACTCATTGCATGCCAAATCTCATGTGTTACTAGGTATGCAATGGAACTGAGGCCATATAAAAGGGGAAAAAAACAACTCCATGATGGTTAATTAAATAATAGTCCTTCTTAGTTACCTCTTTTTGCTGTGCATGGAGAATGGATGGGTCAGTTGGCCAAGACAGTATTTGATAGTCAGTAAACAACTGGGGCAAAAAGCTAAAAATTAGAAATATTAAAATAAAAATCTGCAAATATGTCTTAATACATTCTTCTGATTTGTGTGTGCATTTTCAAGGAAGGAGCATCACTGTATTAAAATGCAAAGGTCTGCCTGCTTTCTATTCCAGTAAGCTTATTTCCATACTTCTACCTTTATGTACAAACTCCTTAAATGTAATCATTGCCCTTTACTTGCTAAATTACTAATGCCTAGCACTCACCTTTGAACTCTCACTTCCCATTAACTTTTTTCAGATTATTCCTCACAGTTGCCTTACACCTTTTAAAATGGTCATTCATTGCTCTGTCTTTGTTCTACAACTCAGTGTAAAGTAGCAAACACACTTGAACAGATTTCACTCAGCACTGAATTCATATATCATTGAGTTATCAAGATGTATGTATTGTTCCTTTACAGCAGAACATTCTTGTTAGCTGCCTAATTATAAGCATTCCTACTACTCAGCTTAATGCATTCCATTCTATAGCTGACTGCAACTTATTCCTATTAGATCCACTGCTGCTTTTATGAGCATACAGATCTTGAATATTGATATCATTGTTTACAGCATTATGCTTTATTTTACTATGAACAATGACTTACCCTCATCTGGATGACCCAACAGGCTATTAATTCAGCCATATAATGAAGTCAATAAGCACAGAATTCAGTGTGCTCTTAGCTATCTGCCCAACTATTGAATGTAAACTATTCTGGTTCAACTATCTTTTTCAGTTACTGAACAATGTTGTACTTTCTGCTTTCAGTATTATATCTTATTAGTACAACCAGGCTGTGGCAGACAGTTCATCAACATGTGATCATAAATATGTGGGCATGCAGCAAAATGAAAAAGAGAGAAGTGTAACTTTGTTAACCAAAAAAGAGCTATTAGTTACATGGGTAATTTCCATCTTTGTTTTTTATATTTTTGACATTTTGAATGAGAGATACTGGAGAATGCATGCAGAATACACTTTTCAACCTATGCAATGAAAATGGAGGTGAAAATATCCTTATTTAGAAACTCACTCATTAAAGTCAATTGCAAAACTGGAAAAGCTCACTCAGACTCTGGCACAACTTGCTGTGAAGGAAATGTTAGTTTGCTTTTGCTTTCTTGTATTTTGTATTATTTTATTGCCTTCTTCTATTTTGTATACTGTGATTTGTTTTCTTTACACTGTGCTTTATATGTATTCTGCTTTTAATTGCATATTAAAACTAGGAAAGAGACACAGCTGTGTCTCTTGTGAGTCAGACAGAAATTTATCTTACCTTCCCACTGTGTTGCTGTTGTGTTCTTAAACACCACTGTCTTTCTAGTTGCCTGCCTCTTATGTTAATTTCACCATATATCTCCTTCCTTCTCCTCTTATCATTTTGCGAAATCAATTTCCTTCAGCTATTTAAATTTATTGTCCATTGCATTGTATTCCATAGAACCAGAATACAAAAGTGCCCATCTCCTCCACTTAGGCATCTAAAGCTTTTTATTGTACACTACAGTCCTTAGGATATTAACACATTTTTTCATCTTACCTTTAAACATCTATTGCAAGGCTGCCAGTTACTGGAGATCCCACTTTCATCCTATCAGTAGTCATCTTGGGGTTAGTGTTTCTGTTTTCTCTTGGTGAGAGAAGGAGCACAGGGACATTATTTCCTGGAGACAGCTTATCACCTGCAAACCAAATAACTACTTCATGTGACAGCTTTAAATTTGTGCTTATATTTTACTCCTGGTGAGAGAAGGAGCAGAGTGCATTGATTCCTGACTGTTTCTGGTTAGGCAGTGAGTACCTGTGCTTGATGTTCCTGATTGGTCTGGTTGCTATTTAAAGCATCTACCAGGAAAAGGCAACAACAAACCTACAGACCCTTGCATCATCTGGGACAAGAGCGTGGATCACCAAAGAGGCTGTTGCCTGCTTCTCATCTTGGGGTTAGTGCTAATGTTTTGCTTCTGGTGACAGAAGAAACAAAGGAGCATTGTATCTCAACAGAGTGAAGCTGTGGTGAGACCAGCACTAGTAGTAGCCAGGGAGTAGCCATTGATGTGACTCCCCACTTTTCATCATTCTTGACAAGCTAAGTCTTTGTTTTCAGTAAGAATTGCTTGATTTATTTCTAACTTTGGAATATCTACCTAAATACTTCATCCTTAAATTTTCAGGGTCTATGTATTAGTTTTCCCTCAAGTGTTTGGCAGTTCCGTGTATAGACACACACACCTTGGGTGACATTTTTCCTGTAAAAGTACGATTGAAATTTTATCAATATCTAGTTGCACGCAGGACAGCTAGTTTGCAGTGACAAGCACTGTCCCCAGAGTTGGAAACTGGATACTCCTGACATTGCTTTATAGTCTCACTCCAACTGTCTAATCAATAAAAAAGAGTCTGTTGCCATGGATATGAACTTTCCCACTATCTTTGTTACCAGCTTGGTGGATATGGGCATCCAGAGGCAATGTAGAAATTCCCTCATGTTTACTGACAACCAGTTAGTTCTCAAACAAACTGATATGGTATGCAAGAGATGTATTTACACAATGTCACCGGAGACAAAGCTCTCACATAAAAGTACTCCTAATGTCAATACGGTTGCCAGTAATACACACGCTGCACCCATCACACATAATTCAAAGCAGACATATAGGCCCACATATGCTGAGGCACTTAAATGTAAACTTTCTAAACCCCAAAGGCCTCCTAGACAAAGTACATATAACAAATAACCTCAGCAGCCCCAAATGCACTCTTTCAAAACAACACTCACATCAACACATAGAACCAACTCTCATGGAGCCTCTACTTCTAAGCCCATAAGGCAAGCCACCACACAATCCCCCATTCTTGTCATTGGAGATGCCATCATAAGACACACTGATATCCCTATCACCAGGCTGAGTAAGGGAAAGTTATGGTCAGTTGCTTATAAGGAGCTAGGATCTGCCACATTATGGATCACTCAGGTCATTGGACCACAAGTATCAGTTTGACTCAGTCATAGTCCATGTGGGTGTAAATCACCTCAGACATACCTTCCTAAATTATATGAAGAGACATCATGGAGCTCTGGGAATATGTGTCTCCGGCTGGTATGAGCCTAGCATTGAGCAGCATTTTACTTTCTCCAAAGACGATGCCACAATACAAACAATAGATGACTGACCAATAATTGGCCGAGTTTCTGGTGTCATTCTAAAGAGGTTCATAGGTTCATAGGTTCATAGGTTCATACTAGGCTATCTGCCCAAGGGCATTTATAAGCCTAGCCCATAGTTATGTGGCTTTCGCCACCCCTTTAGTTTGAATAAAAACTATGCCTATCATTTTTCTGTGCCTCTGTCAAGCAGTGACACTGAAGTAATCCCTGGGGTATATCTGCGATCTCCCAGCCATTGGTCAAGATTCCTCTTGAACAAGGCCAGCGAGGTGCTCTGCCTCACATGTACCGGGATTTTGTTCCACAGCATAGGGAGTCTCTGGGTGATGAATCTGTCCCTCCAGCACGTTCTATTTATAACCGTGTCAAGGTTTAAGTCTCCCGCCCTTGTGGTTCTGAGGATCTAGATTTTTTGAGGTGAAGCATATTCATCAAATCTGGGTTTGACATGGCCTTATATGTCAGGCACAGGTCACCTCTGAGCAAGCGGTATGAGACTGAATAGAGCTGGAGTTCTTTCAGTCGGGCAGCATAAGACATATTTTTGAGACCCTTTATCCTTTTGGTGAGGAACTTTTGGGGCCTTTCAAGCTGCATCAGGTGTCTGGTCAGATACATTCCGAACAGGGCATTGTACTAAATCATAGGTCTAATGAGTGATGAGTACAGGGGGACGATGACCTCCCTTGATCTAGATGTGAATCCCTTCATGATCAGGTGGGCGATATAGAAGGTTTTCCTAACTACTTTAGCAACATGAGTGTCAAACGAAAGGCTACTGTCAACTTGGGTCCCCAGATCCCTGATGACTTTTTCTGTGCTCAGTGGATTGCCATCTATATGGTAGCTAGGGGTAACCTTGTTTTTCCCGAAGGGTATGACTATGCATTTTTTGGCGTTTAACTTCAGGCCATGGCTCTGGCACCAGTTATCCATTTCTGTGAGGCCCTTCTGGAGGATATCTGTGTCAGATGTGTTTTCGACTATGGCCCAGTTTGCAGTCATCTGCAAACTTTGTCAGCCATAACCCTCCTGTGTTTGCTTGTACTTCAGAAAAGTAGATGCCGAACAAGAGTGGACCCAGGACTGAGCCCTGTGGGACACCACTTGTGACAGGCTTTGAGTCTGACATGGCTCCAGCAACTCTGACCCTGTGGGTTCTGTCTGCTTGCCTGTTTGTAACCCATCTTGTGATGTATGGGTTTACATTCAAGCTGATGAGTTTTTCGATGATACCTGAGTGGGGTATTGTGTCGAAGGCCTTTGCCAGGTCGAGGTAGGCTGTATGGACTGCCTTCCCTCATCAATGGCCTTGGTGACTGTCTCGAAAAAGTCAACCAAGTTTAAGAGGCAGGATCTGCCTTTGACAAAGCCAAACTGGGTTGGATCCAAAGTCTGCAAGTTCCCTATGTCTTTATTTATGAGTTCCATTATGATCCTCTCCATGGCTTTGCAGATAAGGCTTGTCAAGCTAATGGGCGGTAATTTCCAGGGTCTGTGGAGGCACCGCCCTTATGAAGTGGGACCACAGTCGCCGTGCGCCACTCCTTGGGTATGTATCCTGAGGTGAGGCTAAGATTAAACAGCTGTCCTAACTGTGGGTTTAATTCCTCGTTGAGTTCATGAAGCACACAGCCAGGGACACCATCCGTCCCATGGATGCTGTGTTTTTGCCTTAGTGAGGGCAGTTCTCACCTGGGCGTTGGAGATGTTTGGGGGCTACAATCCTCTGGAATAGATATCTCTCCTTTTGGGGAGGGGGAGAAGTTTGCACTGAACCTGTCAGCCAGTATGTTAGCAATGTGTGTAGGTTCAGTAATTTTCACATCATTTTGAACTAATTCTGAGCATATCTGGGAGTTTCCTCCTAGGTTTCTAACATAGCTAAAGAAGGCCTTATGATTGTCTTTAGAGTCCTTGGCGATTTTTCTCTCAAAATTTGCCTTGGATGATTTTATGAGAGCTCTTAGTTCTTACTTATAATGATCAAAGGCGTCTTACCTTTCAAGGATTTTGCTCTATCTTGTAGTAGCTTCCTCCTTTTGTTGTAGAGCTTGTTTATGGCTGGGGTCCACCAGACTGGACGCTTGCCTTTGGTACAGAGAGTCTTAGTTTTGTTTGGGATTGCCTGATCCATGCAGTCCTGTAGGTGCTGGTAGAAGGCATTTGTAAGTGATTCAGCGGTTTGAGTAATGTTTACCACTGGCTCAGGGGCCTTAAAGGAGACCACGCTAGTTTTAAAAGTGTGAAATCGGCTTTTGAGAAGTTTTTCACTGTGGTCTTTTTGTTTCAGGTGGGGGCGGGATGAGGACCTCCAGCGAGATTAGTTTATGATCTGATCTCACCAGTGAGGGGTATACTTCCGGTGTTGAACATTTTGATCCCATGTTCGTGATGATGAGATCAAGTATGTTTTCACCTCTTGTGGGGATAGTGACTAGTTGTTCCATGGCATTTGAGTTTATGAACTCCAGGAATCTTTGGGTTAGAGTGTTCGGGCTTGAGTAGTGTTCCCAGTCTATATTAGGGTAGTTGAAGTCACCTAGTATGATGGTGTTTGGAGATACATTTATCCCCTCCAATGTTTTCAGGAAGGCCATGTGAGGTTCCTGAGTTTGAGAGGGTGGCCTGTAACATGCTACAAATTGCAGAGCAGTCTTGCCTATGGTTAATTGCACCTGGATGGTCTCCGATGCATTGTGCGTTGCCACCAACCTTGAGGTGTGGGTGTCCTTTATGAATATGGACACCCTCCTTTCTTGGTGTTGTCCGGATTTTGGGGCCGGAACGCATGATATGAGGTGAAACCTGTTAGTGCTGGGGTGCTCTCAGGAGCCTTGAACCAGGTTTCTGTCACAGCACAGACATCGATGTTCTCCATATTGAGAAGGGCCTCGAGTGCGTGCATCTTGAGATTGAGACTTCTGGCATTGAGCAGCATTACCCTTAGTTTTTTCCTTTTGGTGTTCTAGGGTGGTAGGTTTAGAATTTGAGCCTTGCCTAAAAAGGCACTATGGGGTGGCAAGAGCCTTTGCCAATATCCGGAAGCCCAGGGGTGACAGGTGCAAGCCGTCCCTTGCGAAGCAGCGTGGCTTGTCCAGCATGTCATCCCAGGCAGACAGACATTGGATCCCCTTTGAATGACACCAGAATTTAAGCCAATTATTAAAGCTGATCATCTTATCACTGTATTGTGGCATCATTCTAGGTGAAGGTAGGATACTGCTCAAGGTCAGGGTCATACCTGCCTGGGCTACATAATCAGAGAGCTCCTCGATGTCCCTTTTCATGTAGTCCAAGGAGGTACGTCTCAGGTCGTTGACACCAGCGTGGACAATGACTGAGTCGTACTTGTACCTGCTGTTGAGAGACTTGAGTGCTTGCGTTATGTGGCGGATTCTAGCGCCTGACAGGCAGCTTACTGTGACCTTCTCCTTACTCAGTCTGGTGAGCGGGACGTCAGTGTGTCTGACTATGGAATCACCAATGACAAGTGTGTCTGGCATTTTGTTAGGCCTTAAGGGCTGTGACTGTTTGACACTCTGACTGTGTGGTCTATGTGTTGCATGTGTTGGGTCATGAGGTGGTAGTTGTTTGGGTGCCTGCTTTGGTGGCCTCTGCTGTTTTGGTAAATTTTTGATCAGAGCCTCCGAGTATGTCTTTGTGTGAGTATGTGTATGATTTGAAGTTGTGATGGTACCATGTGTGACTGGGTATGTATTGTGTGTGGTTACCTTCTCCTCCTGTCTGGTCTTGCCAGTCCTATGTTGAGAGAGCTCAGCCTCCAGTTTGGCCGTATAGTTGCATCTCTCGCATGTATTTGTGTTTTGTGGGAGAAGGAGAGGATTGTCTGTGTACATGAGGCAATTGTAACATTGCCTCAATATTCCCAGGTTCACCAGTTGAGCTGGAGAGGACACTAGCAACTGATCCCTCGACATACTAGAAGTAGTAGATAAAGAACTTTCAAAGGACTCCGGGAGAAGTGGGTTTTAGGCTGGTGGGGTACTATCTATAATAAGAGTGCTTTATCAAGGTGCAAGTACTGTAGGAGTAAGTGCTAGGCTTTACAGATAGAGAATAGTCTACTTGGGAATCAAGTAGTGATGAACTTTTCAGTTATAGGATATGCTGGTTAGATCAGCAGTACAGTTTAGCGTGTTTTATAGCAGGGGGCTGAAGGGAGCTAGGAATTGGCCCAAAACGACCAATGGACTACTAGTTTCTGGCTGAAACTTCACCAAATCAGACAAAAAGGCCGCTCAGTGCTTCCCACTCCCACTGGTAAGCAAAGAAACTTCCCTCCTTCCTAATAAGGCAGTGGATCAGTAACAGGAACTAAAAACAAAGCCCAGGGATCAGCAACTCTGAAACTGGACTACTCTAGTTCAGTAAAGTGGGAAAACAAGAGATTTTTTGTTTTATTACAGAGATAAGGAAAAAAACAGACAGTAAATGCTATAAATGCTGTAAATCGGCTAGCGCACTTTAGTGTGTAGCCTACAGAAACAATTTGCAACAATTAGTAACTTAAAGTGCAATAAACAGTGTAAAATGCAGAAATCACTTAAAGTAGCAGTAAAACAGGCGAAATGCAGTCGCTAGCTTAATATGCAATATTTGTCAGCATGGAAGGAGATGGTCAAGAGACCACGCTGCTTACCAAGGGATGTTCTGTACCTCTCCCCTCTAGGCTTTTGAATATCAGCTTAAACATTGTCTTCCCCCATGGTGCCTTTTTTAGACAATGCCCAACTGAAAGTTCTTCTGACATAGTAAATCAAAACCAAGAAAATCTAAAGGTATTACTGATCAGTGCTAGGATTCTAAACAAAAAACTCCTCTCCCTAGAAGCTCTGTTTACCCTAGAGAATGATGACATCTGTGTGGTCAATGAGACATGGTTTAAAGCCATGGAGAGCACACTGGCAGTGCAAGGTAAAAATGCCTTCCACACATTTAAATTGACTACTACACAGACAAGTACTAAAGGTGGAGGTGTCTCGATTTACTTCAGAAATAAATATACCTTAAGGCTGGTCAAACAGGGCAATGCACTTGAGCTTCTCAACGTTCAAATCACCATAGGCAAAATCCAATACCACTTCCTTGCAAGCTATGGGTCCCCTTCTATGACCCAGGAAATCCATACCATGTATTTAAACTTTTTTTGGAAATACTCACCATCCGACCCAATACCATATTCATGGATGACTTTAACTGTCATTAATGTCATTTTTAATTCCCACTATTAACTGGGAATTCTATACAACACCAAACATACAGGCACAGAAATTCCTGGATTTTGTAAACTCCCTAGACCAGATTGTCAGTACACCAACCTGGGTGCAACCATCCTGGATCTAGGTCTCATTAATATGGGAGAATGCTGCACCCCCCTACTGTAATGTCTTTCCTGGTAAGATCACACCACCAAATGGTCTTCTTTGAAGTAAAAATAAAACCTGGACTCCCCCAGCTAACCCTGGAATATTCAGGAACTACTGTAAGGCTAACTTCCTACTATTAAGTGATAATGTGGCAAAATTTCAAGCATCCATAAACCCTAAAAACACCGCTGCCTATGAAGAACTGTTCACAGAAACCCTATACAAGCATGTTTATAGCTGCACAGATGCAGCTGTACCCACAAGGAGGAAGTACAGAACTAACTCAAAAAACAAGCCACCCTGATGGAATCACAAAAATCAATAGGCTGTATAACAGAAGGAAGAAAATCATGGCAAAAATTAGGAAGCACAGCACCCAGCAGGATAAAAGCACTCTCATTAAACTAAACAAACATCTCGGAGGACAAATAAAGTCTAGAAAAGCCAAATGTGAGGTAAATTTGGCCTCCCAGGCCAAGTACAACCACCAGACATTTTTTAGCTATGTCTGCAACCTCAAAGGCAGAGCTCATTGTAAATAGAGCCACCTATACTGAGTCAGAAGATATAGCAAACCTACTGGATGATAAATTCAGCTCCAACTTTACCCTTCTCTCCCCCTCAACCTTCTCTCAGGAAATACTGTCAAATATAACTCCCCCTGTTATCACTAGGGAATAAGTCCTTAATTATCTGTCTAAGACCAAGACCATTGCATCAATGAGCCAAGACAATATCCCATGATGCCTTCTAAATAGCATGAAACATGACCTATCAGGCCCTCTGGAAGCCTAGAAAACAGGCTTCATGCCTCATGAATGGAGAACACGAACAGTCATCCCTCTGCACAAAGGTAGGTCATCTACAAACCCTGGAAACTACAGGCCCATAAGTCTGACTAGTCTTATATGTAAAGCTTTGGAAAGAATTATCGTGAAAATGATCAATAGTGATACAGTAAACCTACAGACACTGGGCCCAACCCAGTTTGGTTTTGTCAAGGGCAGGTTATATCTACTCAGCCTGGTGGACTTCTTTGAGAAAGTCACAAAGAAATGGACGAGGGCAAAATGGTTCACACTGCCTACCTTGACCTGGCCAAGGCATTTGACACAATACCCAACTTGGGCATTGTTGACAAACTCAAGAGATTAGGTACAAACCTGTATGTCATCCAGTGGATAGCCAAATGGCTCACAGACAGGTTCATAGGTAAGTACTAGGCTATCTGCCCATGAGTATTTATAAGCCTAGCCACAGAGTGATGGCTTTCGCCTCCCCATTAGATTAGTAACCTGGGCCTCTGTCAACAGGGCTCCTGAAGTGATCCCAGGGGAGAACTTACGATTACCCATCCACTCATCAAGATTTCTCTTGAAGAGGGTCAGAGAGGAGCTCTGTCGAATATGGATTGGGATTCTATTCCAGAGTGAGGGGAGTCACTGGGACAGGAATCTATCACTCCAGCATGTCCTGTTTATTGTTGTACATAGGTTCAAGTTGCTAGAACCGAGTGGTTCTGAGGGATCTCGTTTTTTTGAGGTGAAGCATGTCCATTAGTTCAGGGTTTGACATGGCCCTATAGGTCAGGCATAAGTCACCTCTGAGCAGATGGTAAGTGACTGAGAAGAGCTGGAGCTTTTTTAGTCATGCTTTATAGGGTAATTGTTTAAGGCCCTTAATTCTCTTAGTGAGGTACTTCTGCGGTCTTTCTAGTTGTTGCAGGTGTCTAGTGAGGTACATCCCAAATGGGGCATTGTACTCTATTATGGGCCTAATGAGTGAGGAGTAAAGGGGCACAATCACCTCCTTGGATCTGGATGAGAAACCCTTTGTGATCAGGTGTGCCACATAGAAGGATTTCCTGACCATTTTGGCTATGTGGTTATCAAAGGAGAGCATGCTATCTACTTGGGTACCCAGGTCCCTAATTACTTCTTCTGTACTTAGTGGATTCCCATCTATGTGGTAGTTTGTAGGTACTTTGTTTTTCCCAAATGTGATTACTATGCATTTTTTGGCATTTAGCTTGAGGCCGTGACTTTGACACCAGGTGTTTGTCTCTGTGAGACCCTTTTGCGGGATGTCTGTGTCAGCTGGGGAGTCAATTATTGCACCCAATTTACAGTCATCTGCAAACTTGGTTAGCCATAGTCCCTCTGCCTTTGCCTGTACTTCGGAGAAATATATACTGAACAGGAGGGGTCCCAGGACTGAGCCCTGTGGGACTCTGCTTGCAACTGGTTTAGAGTCAGACATGGCGCCTGCCACTCTTACCGTGTGGGTTCTGTCTGAGAACCAATTGGCAACCCATCTCGTGACATGGGGGTTGATATTTAAGCTGGTGAGTTTGTCTATGATTCCTGAGTGTGGGATGGTGTCAAACACCTTAGCGAGGTCCAGATATGCTGTGTGGACCACCTTCCCTTCATCTATGGCCTTGGTCACTGTTTCGAAGAAGTCGACCAAGTTCAGGAGGCAAGATCTGCCTTTAACAAAGCCGAACTGGGTGGGGTCCAGTGTCTGGAGGTTCCCAATGTCCCTGTTAATGAGCTC
Source organism: Protopterus annectens (assembly GCF_019279795.1). Taxonomy (NCBI): domain Eukaryota; kingdom Metazoa; phylum Chordata; order Ceratodontiformes; family Protopteridae; genus Protopterus; species Protopterus annectens. The sequence goes on along the minus strand of NC_056735.1, from coordinate 1,189,975,290 downwards.
CATGATAATGCATTTCATGGCTTTGCAGACCAAGCTAGTCAAGTTTATAGGGCGATAGTTCCCAGGGTCAGTTGTGGCACCACCTTTGTGGAGTGGTGCAACTGTTGCTGTACACCATTCTTTGGGTACATAGCCTGTAGAGAAGCTGAGTTTGAATAGTGATTTGAGATGGGGGGTTAGTTCATTTTGAAGCTCGTGTAAGACACAACCTGGGATAGCATCTGGTCCCATTGATGCTGTTTTTGGCCTTTGCAAGGGCTATCTTTACTTGTGTGTCTGAGATATCTGGAGTGCCACATTCTTCTGGGATGGGTGCTAGCCCCTTTGGTGGAGAGGGGGGGTGAAGTTTGCACTGAACTTGTCAGCCAGGATGTTGGCAATGTTGGTTGGTTCAGTGTATTTATGGCCATTATGCACTAGCTCGGAGCATATCTGAGAGTTTGCCCCTAGACTCTTGACATAGTTAAAGAAGGCCTTGTGGTTATCCTTAGAGTCATTGGCTATTTTTCTTTCAAAGTTGGCCTTGGATGATTTAATGAGGGAGTGCAGTTTTTTACTGATGTTAATCAGAGATGCCTTCTTATTTTGGGATTTTGTTCTATCTTGCAGGAGTTTCCTCCTTCTGTTGTAAAGTTTATTTATGGTCGGGTCCACCAGACTGGCTTCCTCTTTTTTGAGGAGTTGGTCTTGGTTTTACTTGGGATGGCTCTGTCCATGCATTCTTGAACGTGTTCATAGAATGCACTTGTAAAGGATTCTGCCGATGGGTCATCATTTTCCATTTGATTGGGAGCTTTGAAACTTCCCACCTCAGTCTTGAGGAGTGTGAAGTTGGCTTTAGAGAAGTTTTTTACCTTGATTTCCTTGACTGGGGGGGGGGGGGTCAGGATGTGGATGTCCAGTGTGATTAGTTTGTGATCTGATCTTACCAATGACGAGTTTACCTCAGGTGTGGAACACAGGTTCCCCATGTTGGTGATGACCAGGTCCAGTATGTTGTCACCTCTTGTGGGAGTGGTGACCAGCTGTTCAAGGGCGTTTGAGTTTATAAACTCAAGGAAGCATTGGGCTAGGGTGTTTGAGCTTGAGTAGTTTTCCCAGTCAATGTTTGGATAGTTGAAGTCACCCAGTAGCATGGTGTTGGGTAGAATCTTCATACTTTCTAATGTTCTCAGGAATGCTGCGTGAGGGTCCTGAGACATGGTGGGAGATCTGTAGCAAGCTATAAATTGAACAGTCAATTTACCCGCTGTCAATTGCACTTGGATGGTCTCAGATTCTGCATGCTGTGCTACTAACCTGGACGTGTGGGTGTTCTTGATGAATATGGACACACCCCCTCCTTTTGTGTTCCGGTCCTGGTTTTGGGACCTAAAGGTATGGTAGGAGTTATAGCCTGGTAGTGCTGGGGTGCTCTCTGGAGCCTTGAACCAAGTTTCTGTCACTGCACATACGTCAATTTCTTCCATAATAAGGAGAGCCTTGAGTGCGTGCATTTTGAGGTTTAGACGTCTGGCGTTGAGCAGCATTACCCTCAGTTTTTGTTTATTATTGTTTATGGAGGCGGGTTTGTCTTTTGAGCCTTGCCTAAAAAAGGCAGAATTGGGGTGGCAAGAGTCTTGGCCAGTATTCGAAAGCCCAGGGGCTACAGGTGCAAGCCGTCTCTGGTGAAGCAACGTGGCTTGTCAAGCATGTCGTCCCAGGCTGACAAGTACTGGATCCCCTTTGAATGACACCAGTAGTTTAACCAATTGTTGAAACTGATCATTTTTTCTTCGTATGCTGGCATCATTTGGGTGAGGGACAGGACAGGACCCATGAAATTAGAATTGAGGAGTCCACCTCTACAAAGAGGACAGTCACAAGTGCAGTCCCTCAGGGACTGGTTAGCATTTACTTCTCTGAAGTCAAGGCCAATGTCAGTGGTCTTTGGTGGACTAAATTTGCAGATGATTGCAAATTAGGAGCTGTCATTGAGTCCCACACTGACACAAATGTTCTCCAGGAAGGGCTGACACAGAGAAACAACTGGTGTCAGAGCCATGGACTAAAACTAAGTGCCAAAAAATGCATAATAGTATCTTCTGGAAAGTCATCCACCTCTAGTAAGTATCATATTGACAATACACCCCATAGAGTTGACCCACTTTTCAGGGATTTAGGGACAGACATAGACAGTTATCTAGCCTTTGACCATCATGTGTCTACAGTAGTGAGGAAATCATTCTATGCTGCACAACTTATAAATAAAGATATGGCATCTAGGTCCAAGGAAGTCATTGTTTCACTGTATTCTGCATTTATCAGACTTATCGCTGAGTACATGCCCCCTCTGGTATGTACCTAACCAGGCATATCTAACAATTGGAACGTCCACAGAGGTTAATCACTAAAATAATACAGGGCATAAGTAAAATGTCCTATGCAGACAGCCTCAATGCTCTATCACTGTATTCTGTCTCTTACAGGCTTATGAGTGGAGACCTATGCCTGGCATACAGGGCATTGTCAGACCCCACTCTGATGGACCTTCTGCATAGCCACAAAACAAACAGCATCAGAATAACCCATTTTAAACACTTAAACCTTGCCTGTGATATAAATAGGACCTGCTGGAGAGACAGGCATGTATCCCAGAGACTACCCTGTCTCTGGAACAGGCTCTCCATCCATGTGAAGCAGAGTTCCTGTCTAATCCAATTCAAGTGTAACTTGGACAATTGGATGGGGAACAAGAAATTCATCCCTGGTTTGGCACCTGTGTCTCTAATGGATGCAGGCAACTTGTAAATGTTTCATCTCCCAGGCCCCTGCTTGTAAACGTTATTTCCCCAAGCCCCTGCTTAGACTTAACAAGGGTACCAGAACTTGTCAGAGATTTGGGAAGCATTGCTAGGCATAAAAGGGCCATTGTGATCATTAGCCTAGTAAACACCTTGAACCTATGAACCTGTGAAGAAAAACTCCAATACATTGCATTAACATGGTAAGTGGACTCATGCCAACTGAATCCTGAGAGTGAGTGCCAGTTTAAACAATAGCATAGCCATTTTATTTTTATTTAATTTTTCCATTTGTTAACCAGGCAGGTGAGCTGGTCTACTGACCCTTTTCAGTCATAACACGATACGTGATGTACAATAAATACACAGATTAAAAGAGGTACAACAGTTAAATGTAGCTAAACACAAAGGTTAATAATGGCAAATAGATACATACAAGAAAAATAAACACATCAAAGATAATCGATGTCAGCAAATACAAAGATCAAGTTGTGGAAGCACACAACGTGAATGGTGAAGACATAGTAAAGTTTCCTATATAAAGCAGAATGCAATTTTAACAAATTATATCAAAATTGGGATGACATTTGTTTGAGTTTACAGAAGCATCATGCCTGGGCTATGATGACAGTAAGCTACAGATTATTTATTTATTTATCCTTTGTTGACCGGGTTAATTTCACGAGGTTAGTGACCTCTTTTCAGGGAGACCCAAGGTGGTATTTATACTACTAAGGGAAATTTGGCAAGGGTATCAGAGAATTTCCCTTACTCATTAATGTACAGGAACATAATTCACAGCTGTACTTCCTGTCTTCCATTCCATGCACAAAAGCAGCCCAGAGAAAAAGAAGTTGTTAACTGAAAGTATGGAGGTTTGAAAGGGAGATAATGTGGATTTGGTTGCTGATAATCGGTCAGCGGAGACAATAATTATGTTTGAGAAGGAGTCGGAAGTTAAGAAGGTGTTTAGTGAAGACGTCGATGTGTGTTGGATATGGCAGAAAAGGCAACTGAAGTGGCGAAAAAAACAAGTGGATACATCAGAAGGGTATGAAAAAGATTTGGAAGATTTATTTCAGCAAAACTTGTTTGAGTCAGAAGATGCAACGCGAAGTCGGGCAGGTTGTGGGATGACTACCTTAAAGAAATGATTCTACAATGTGAACCGGAGAGTGAAGTGGCAGTGTCTTGGGGAGAAATCATGGACAAAATCCAGGAGAAGGATGGGAAAGAAATTATAGAAGGTAAAAAATTGTATGCCATGACACTAAAAGAAGGAAAAAAACGAGGAGAAGAAGTGGCGAGAAAGAAGAAACACATTGTACATTTAAGTAGTAAAAAAGAAACAGAGCATAAAACATATAATTTATGGGACATAGTTATAGCAGCCTCGGGAATGCCACCTAATGCGGTAAGAGCTCACCTGACTAGAGACACTTTTTTGTGACATTATATTTGAAACTCATAGTTTTCCACTTCTTTCCTCTCTGGTTTGGCTGGTTTCTTTGCATTGCAGCTGGTTCACTCCCTTTTTGCTACCCCCACCCCCAATACTAAGTCTATATTAGATTCCTGCTGTTTATGGAGCCATCTTTAAATGACTAGTCTCCCATCAGGACACAAATCCTCATCAGCAGTTGAATTCTGCTCACTGGTAAGCCATTAGACCTCAGGAATGTCTTAGTGTTGTTTTTAGCTAATTATCTGGTCTCTAGTTAAAGAGCTACTAGTGGCAAATATAATCTTTTTTACCTCCCCAAGTGTGTACTATCAATCTCCAGTATAAAACTATTGAAATAAAATATAACATCTGCAGTATAAAACTAGAGAAATAAAATATAACATTTTACAATTACTTACTTTGCATGCACATAAATCAGGTACCTTGTGTTTTGTTTTGGCCCTGCTCCATTTGCCCTCGCTGTGCTCGGGTTTGCTCCATGCCCCAACCTGCCCCCAAATCCCACACACCCCCAGTGGTGCTAAATTTAAAGCTCTAAAAACCACACCCCCTCCACTATAACCTATCAAAGATAATATCCTAGATCAAACCACCCCCTACCTGCCACTAATCTTCCTAGTCTTCTTAATTTACTCCTGTTACAAATACAGTTCCAACATAATGCCCCAGCCAGGCACTATGTTATGCCTCAAAATACTGCTACTGTTTTCGCTGTTACCTCTGTTACTCATTCCATATCTCCTCAGCACTTATGAAAATCAGTCCTACCTAGGTTTCCACTACCCAAAATCCCAAACTATCACTACATCAATATCAGACAATACCGACCACTTCATAATTCCCCACATACCTGACCCCACCATTCCTAAAAACTACCACACGATTAGACCCAGGTATATGAGGCCCAAAACTAAACTGCCAAAAATTTATAGACAAAATTATAAAACTCATACTTAGCTTACATTATAGCCTGACAATGGATGGAGACATCCACCCAAACTCTGGCCCATCCCCACCTGCCGATTCCAGTTCCCAAACTAATATTCCTTCTAACATAACACTGGCTAATAGACCCCCTAATTATCTCCTGATTTGCCAACTAAATATCAGAAGCATAAACAATAAGGTCCATAATCTGCATGCCCTCTTAGCCGTTTACTCCCCCGATGTATTATGCCTTGTGGAGACCTGGCTAAAACCGGTAACTAAAGACAATGAGGTAATACCACCAGGGTATGATATGCTTAGATTAGAACATTCTACTAGGAAGGGTGGTGGGGTAGCTGTACTCTATAAAAATACACTAGATGGTACTATGGACTCCCTACAACCATTCCAGTTTAATAATGCAGAATTCTTATTACCAAACTACAGATTAACAATAACAAATGCATAAACATTGTCTGCATTTACATTCTCCCAGGTAATAATACAAACATCCTAGAGGACATCCTCCACTGGTTATCCAGTACCTACCCCCAAGAAACTATGGTGCTTAGAGATTTTAACATTGATTGGAACACCTGTTCCTTGGAATCTCCTACAACCCATGTCAACCTACATGGTTTTAAGCAGCTCATATCCTCCTCCACCAGGATAGGCAAACTCAATAACAAAGACAGTATCCCAGACTGGATACTTATCAATAACCACCCTTATATGTACAAGTTAGGGACCCTCCCAGATGACCTAGCTGACCACTTACTTACGTACATTATCAAGCACAAGGTGGACAACCCCCACCAGACCACCTTTAAAACCATCAGAAATAATAAGAACTTCAACTCCACCAATTTTCAAAATGAACTTAAGGCTTACAATTGGTCAATCCTAAAGCATCTTTCATTGGACGATGCTGTAGCATAATTCCACATTCCTTACTGTTCTTGATTCTCACGCTCGCATCATTAGAACCAAAACAAAAACTGCCCCGTGGCTCTCAAAAGAGACCAAATCTAAAATCATAGCTAGAAATAAGGCATAAGACAAATGGCGTGCCACAAAAGACCCACTAGATCAACTCAGATACCGACAGCTAAGGAATCACACAAAAAAATCTATTAAACTAGACAAAAAAAACTTCTACTGCCATCTTCAACAAAAACATCAAAACAAACCTGAAAAGTTTTGTGCAGGAATAAACAAACTTCTTCACCCAGGACAGTCCTCCACTCCTACCCCATCAGCTTCCAACCATAAATCCCCAGAGGATATTGCAAATAGCTTCAATAGTTTCTTCACAGAGACTATCTAATCCCTAGCCAGCCAACTGACACCCAGCTGCTCCAACCCAAATTCTGCCACAGCCAATACCTTTAGCTTTCAGTCTGTTTCTACATCACTTATCAGATCTCTAATTAAGAAATTAAAACCAAGTACTCTAGCAGCTGATCGCCTCCCACCAGAATATCTGCTAAAAGCAGCAGATGCCATAGCATACCCCATCTCCATCATAATCAACAGAACCTTATTTGAAGCCACCACCCCCTCCATTTGGAAAATATCTCATGTAATACCACTCCATAAAGAAGGCAGCTCCTTCGAACTGTCAAACTTTAGAACCATAGCTATTCTGTCACCATTAGCTAAAATTATGCATTATCTTACTCAGAATGTGTTGGCTAACTCTCAGCACGCTTTTAGGCCACACCACAGTACCACCTCAGCCCTCCTATCCTTCTCTAATACCATAAACTCTAACCAAAATAATAGCAAGCTTTTCTCAGCCTTCTTTTTTTAGATCTGTCCAAGGCCTTTGATATAGTCAACCACCAAATACTCATGCACACCCTTAAGGCATTCTCACTAAATAGCCGTGCACTTCAATGGTTTCAGTCTTACCTGTGTTGTAGACAACAAGCTGTCCTATGGCAGGACAAACTATCAACCTGTCTACCCGTCACCTTAGGTGTCCCCCAGGGCTCCACACTAGGGCCCCTTCTTTTCCCTCTCTTTATTAATGACCTTCCCACTGTCATCCCAAATGCTACCTGTATCCAATATGAGGATGACTCCACCTTGATTTGTTCATCCACTTCCCTGACAGATCTAATGACATTAACCCAGAATACTTTTAATATAATTGAAAACTGGCTCTCTAACCATCAGCTGATATTAAACCCTAACAAAACAAAGTTGCTTCTTTTCCCACCCACTTGTAAGTCTTCCTCACTACTCTGTACCATAAAATCTAATAATGGTACCATTATCTCCCCAGATGTGCAAACCAAACTCTTAGGCATCACAATAGACAACACCCTCAAATTTGATATCCATATCAATCAAACTATCAAAACCATTAACAAAAAACTGGGCCCCCTCTATAAGATCAAACCTTTCCTTACTTTTTGCTAGGACTGCTATTGCTCATTCCCATCTACTCTCCACTCCTCTCTATGCCTCCCCTCTACTCACTAATTTGAACAAATGCACTTTTAGTAAACTCTCCAGTTGTTATAACCATATTGCTAGATTTGCAACAGGCACAGCCTATAGGACTCACCACTGTCACAACCTATATCTTCTGGGGTGGCAGCAATGGCTTAGCCTACTTTAGTACAACCAGCTTATAATTGCTCATAAAGTTCTCAACCACCCTGATAATACACCTGCATTTAAAAATATCATCAACCCTTATAGCAACCTGAGGTCACTTCGCTCTTCTAATAAACTACTGGTTCAAACATCCAAAATCAACAACTCTGCTGGGGACTCTCTGTTTGCTAACTCTGTTGGCAAAACTTGGAACTCTCTTCCTGCTGATCTTACTCTTGAACTATCTCTTACTCAGTTCAAAAAAAGCCTCAAGCTATACTTTGAAACTCACTGGCTATGTCCTTGTTCAAAATCTGACTAGATCATCCTCTATAGTCTGCAATCATGTTATATTGCCTAGTCAATTTGTCAACACTGTTTTAAAAATGTATGATTACACTACCTGCTTGCTCAACTGGAGCCTGTAAACTGTATGTAACTTGTAATCATTTTATGATCTTTACTGTATGTTCTACCTTGGAGCTTTTCTCCCCAGGCCACAGCTGAAAATGGACATGTATCCAGTTGGACTATCCCGGTCAACAAATGTAAAATAAACAAATAAATAAATGAATAAACTGAGCAATATATGCATAATCTTTTTAGAAAAGTTTGAAAAAAAAGACTGTAGCCCATTGAACTCTATGTGGTATAAACTTTTAATACAGAAACTAAAAAAAAGAATTAATGTATAATTTTGAATGGAGTGGATAAGGATGCATTAAAAGACAGTTTAAAAACTGTATGCAAAAACGTAATGGACACTACAAAAATGTATGATGATTGAGGATTATGGACTGGCTAATGTGATTGCGGGGTTATTTTGAAGATAGAAAAGATAGCATTGTACATATTCCAAGTATAATAACTGTTGAAGGAAACAGAGGCTATATAAGATATATGGGACAGCAGAAAACTTGCTTTTTTGTGGAAAGAATGACCATTTAATAAGTAACTGTGATAAAAGAAAAAGTATTTGTTTGTGGAAAAGTTAGACATGAAAGAAAGAAATGTGAATCAATGTGTAAAACATTTGTGGAAATGGGGCACGAATTAAATAACTGTGATAAAATATTACAGACTGAGCAAAAAGAACAGACAAAAGAATTTGTGCGTGAAGTAGCAGAAATGCTGAAAATGAAGATCAAGAAAATATACAAAAAGAAATTAAAAACTTTAAATACAAAGAAAATGAAAACAATTAAGGAGAGGGATCAGTGCTGGAAACAAGTGAAGAGGAAGATAGCAACTAGAAAATAGTAAGGGCTAAAAGAAATTCAACAGGGAAAAGACTGAGAGCAAGTAAAAGAAAATCCAAAAGCATAATTGCGAAAGAAAATAAAAAGAAAGGTAAGGGGTAAGACGAAAATATAATACATCTGCAAGAACTTCAGAGTCTTATTGATAAATGTGAATAGTATAAAAATGTTAGAAAAAGGTTCAGTGTACTGGAATGGTGTATGTTACATAATATACATGTAATTATTCTAGAAGATACAAGAATCTTAACAGAAGATGAAAGAAAGCAGCTGAAAAACATATGTGTTGGGAATATTGTATGGAATATGGGAAAAGATACATGTTCAGGGATTGCTGTATTATGTAACAAAACAGTTAAAATCTAGATTATACTAAAGTAGAGTTAGGTAGAATACCAGTATTAGATATAAGACAGAAGAAGGATGTATACAGAATTATTGCAACATACGAATATGTTACAAAAGATTGATGATAAGTAAATTACCGTTAAAGCAAATATGCCATATAAAAGAATTCAAGAAAGAATATGTAACTATTATGGAGCAATTGAGATGACAAAACATGTATTCTTAAATTGTACAAGAAAAAAAAATGGGGGAAAATGATATGAAATTAATGTATTCAATGATAAAAATGTGAAAAACATAAATATGAATATGATAAAATATGGATACTATGGTGGTAAAAGAACAGAAGAGGTGAAATAATATGATAAAAATAGTTTTATGTTCTGTAGGTTATATGGAATGAAAGATTTAATGAAATAAAATATAATGGAAATGGGTGTTAGTGGATATTCTGAAAAAGATATGTCTATGGTTGTGGAAGCAGAGTGGGTGGGAAATAATTGAAATTATTAAATGTATGAAGCAAGTGTAAATAAAGTAGATATTGAGTATATTGTAAATAATGTAAACAATGTAAATAAGATATTGTATTTAATAAATAACCCGTACTATTTTCCACATTGAGTTGCCAGAGAGCTGAGACCAGAAGGGAGTGCAATTGAGGAAATGAAGTGGAGCACATGCTTGGTGAGTGTGTTGGTGAAGCTGAGGTGACATCACAGTATGAGCAGGAAAGGAAGAAGCAGAATAAATTTGATATAAATTGTGTAGGTAGGGGATTACTACACATAAAATTTACTGATGTTCAGAAAGGTGGTTTGGAAGATGAAACTATTAATTAAAAATGCTTGATGAGTCAGAACCTTTGGATGAAGCTGAAGCTTCCTGGTTGGGCATAGCAACAGAGATTTTAAATGAAGAGACTGGTGAGATCAGTGACATAGCTCCAAACAGTTTACTGGCATGTGATGGTGAGAAGGAGAAACTTTAAAAAGATACTGTAACTGACTTTAATGCAGAAAAAAAGGGTCAGTATGACTTATCCTGAAATAATGGTGCAAGATAAAAGTGAAAAATAAGACAAACTGAAAAATTAGGATAATTAAACCTGTAGTGAGAACTAAATCTAAAAGTGAAGAAACTATTGATAGGTACTTTGTATGGGACAATGTTATATTGGTATTGGGAAATAAACCTAAAGAAGTCAGAGCATGTATACATATGAGGATTGAATTTTTTGTGAAGTGACATTTGAGAACTGGGATGTTGCAGAAAAATTTGTAATTCATTTTGAAATTAAATCTTTTTGTGTACCTTGGAATGAATATGTGGTGAGGGATAATGAGAGAATGTTTTAAAGAAGAATGCATTTACGATTTCAGACAGCTGATATTGATGAAACTGAAATTAGACTTTTTTTTAAAACAACAATGTAATATTTAGTTTATGAAATTAAAAAAATGTTATGATGATAGAAAGTTATGGAACAGAAGATGAGAAATTATGGTTAATTTATGGGTTAAAGATGGTATTATTGTCCTTTTGTGATAGTCAATGGAAAATAAAGAGCAATTGAGATACATTGGGCAACTGAAAACATGCTTTCAGTGTGTTTCTGGGGAGCATTTAATTAATGAATGGCCAAAAAAATTTTTTTTCAATGTGGAGAACTAGAACATGGAAAAAGAGAATGTTTGATGAAACGTTGAAAATGTAATGCAATAAGGCATTTTTGGACAGTGAAAATCTTAATCTGTCTGAGAATTTTAGTGAAGATATTGATGCAGAGCAGGAATAAGAGATAGATAAAGGTACAATAGGGAAAGGATTAAAAAGAGGAAAATTAGATAAATGAAAAAAACTTCAAAAAAGGATAATGCTGAATTAGTAATGATGTCTCAGAATGTTAATGATATAATCAGTGATAAGAAGGTTATAGGTATCATACTGGTGTAAGAAGCAGATGTGGCATTTTTGTTAATATTACATTATTAAACCATAAAAATGACAAGTAGAGACAATACTGGGCGGGGGGGATGAAGTGGAATTTTGGTGAAAATGTGTCTTCTGGTATTGTGATAAAGATAAGAAAACTAGAAAATAAAATACTGGATATAATTTCCATAAAACTGGGGAGCTGTGTTATTTCTGATGTAAGAAAAGGGATGGATTTTGGAGAATAATCTAAGAGGAGGGAAATGTGTAGTTATAAATATGAGTATGACTGTAATTGGGTATTTTAATTGTAACTTGAGGAGAATGGCAGGAAAAAATAATAAAGATATAATGTGTAGGAAAATAGTTAAGGATAGAGTGTTGAAAATTAGAATAAGGGGATAGACATATAGGAGATTAAATATTAAGACTGAGAAATATTATGTTTTTTATTGGAAGAATTACAAGAGAATATTGGTCAAGTTGTAAAAGTTGATTTTTTTGATCAGTGTGCTAGAAACTCAACAATATATAACTGAGAAAAAATAATGTAGGGAGAGGTAATAAAAGATTATATAGGGAAGTTGTAAAGGAAAATGGTTTACGGAGGAACTAGATATGTTGTGGGAAAATCATTTAATTCCTCTAGGATTATATCACATTCTGCTATGAGTAAGAAATTAGAAACATTTCCCTGTTATGGTTGTTCCCAATGCAGGTTCATTTTAGCAGTGAGTAGCTTTTATTTTGAACATAGTCATTATTTATATACTGCCAAATATAGATTTACCTGTCAGAGTGAAGGTCTGGTCTATGCTGCAGTGCGTTCTACATATAAACATTTCTATATAGGTAAGACTACATGTAGATTAACTGATAGATTTAAAGAGCATAATTTTGCAATTAAAAAGAAAGATAGTATGACTACATTAGCTAGAAATTCACAGACATGTTCATATTTTAAGGAGTTTCAATTCATGGTTATGTAAAGAGTTAACAAGGACAGGTTTGTGGGGTCTTTCAATTCTTATTTAGAATTTTTTTTAACTCAAATGACAGATTTTTTAAGAGCAGATGTTATTCCTGGAATTAATAATAAAATTTCCATAAAATGTTATCTTAAGTTCAGAAACATTTAGATAAGACTGACTTGGATTTGGCAGCACTCTTTTTTATTATTTGATGTTTAAGTTAGGAAAAAGTAAAGATGTTTTGTATAGATATGGACACTACATTTTTATTTTCATATACTTTTATGAGACAACTTATTTCATTGGCTAATTGGATAATTACATATGTATATGGAAGCTATTTAAAAGTGTTGGATTTTTAATTGTGGTTTTCTGAAGAAGTTCTGGTGAATAAAGGAATGAAAATGCTTAAAACTATTCATTTTCGTTGTGTGCCAGTGGTTCCATTTTGTTTTTTTAATCATTTAATCATGTTAGGTTTTAATGAGGATATGGATAACTGGTAGATAATGTATAAGGAAAAGTATAAAAAGAAATACATGAGGTTTGATGTTTTTTGTATGAAAATCAAGAGTATGAGAAATTGATAAAAGAATATGATGCAAAAATAAAACAGAAGGAAAAAAAAAAGAATAAAAAAGAAAAGGAGTTGATTAAGTGGGTTGAAAAAAAGATAAGGTCTTTAATATATAAAAAAATGCTTATTAGAGGGGAGAAGTAAAGAGATGTCACCATTTTAGGAGAAAAAAATAAATTTGATGAAGGAAGATTAGCATATATTAAGGATCAAAGAGGGTAATTGAGTCAGAATATCAAGGCTATAATGAGGGAAATGGAAGACTACGTTAAGAATTTATATAAAGAAGAAGATACTGAGGAAGAAATATTATAGAAAGTTAAGGAAATTGCTGATAGTTTAAATGAAAAAATAAAACCAAATTAAAAAGAAACAGCGGTAACACAAATGCTCCAAATACTCAAAAATAATATAAAAACAGCTTTGTTGGTTGGACACAGCACAGGATGTATAGCAGCAATAACTTGTCAAGTTCATTCCCTCTCAGGTTTGGAACTTCATCAGAACTAAACACTAAATCAGTTAAACACATTTATATAATAAACTGAGAACAATCAAATACTAAACAACCCAAATAAATTAATTAACAAAATAAATTAATTCAAATAATTATATTAAATAAAAAAATCAAACTACATGATTAAACTTTATAATTGAAAATGTCCTGATAAAAATGTATTCCAAGAAATTAGAAATGGAGTAATATTTAAAATGAAAAAAAAAATTAAAACACTAAAAACACTGTTATTACATGCAACAAGCACTCAATAATGTTAATAACCATTTCAAACAGCTTTAAATTATACTTGTTATGTGCTGCAACATGCTAATAGAAATCTTATTATTCACACCAGGTGGGGTAGTAGATTTCAGTAACAACTGCCAGTGCAATTCCTTGGCTTCCAACTGTGTTTCTCATCTACCATGCCTAGTAAGTGGAGTGATCTTTTCCAAAGTAAAAAACAGAAAATTATTAAAACTCTTTACACTTGTTAGAATGCCTGTAAAGTACATTAAAGCTATCCCTCTTATTGCATATGCATGCTGATACACTCTTTGCCTGGGGGAGTTCCCTACATAAAATGCTGAACAACACAAAGTGGACAGTACACAATACCCTTTGTGTTACAATTCAATCTGCCATCTCTTTCAGTGCAATAGCCCAATGATAATAGAAAATAGTAATATGTGGATCTTTAGCAATAAACCTACACTGAGCACAATTCACACATTTCACACATTTTTTCATTTCTCTTACAGCCCATCAGGAGCCCTTTCGAAAATTTGCTTCAAATTCACTCCCCTTTTGTAGACAATCAAAGGTTTTTCACAAAGAACTCTTTTTAAATCCATTGGCTCGATAAACCAAATCCAGGTACTTTGAAAGAACTCCATGAATTCCAAAAGTCTTGTTATAATAATCACAAACCACGGACCTAGAAAAATAGTTAACATTAACTTGACTGTATTTCAGACTATCAGGAAATTTGATAAGGGGTTTGCAATTAGTATTTCTACTCACCATAATTTCTTCCTTAAACTTTTTTCACTAAAAAATTTCACTAAATGTTTTACCACCAGTCAATAAACATATTCAATATTTTCAATTCATCCAAAATTAAATGAGATAGCTGAAACTTTTGACATTTCACAACACTAATCTTTTGCCAACCTGGATGTTGACTCTTACAATGTAAGAAATTATTGCAGAATGTTTCTTTCTGAAAAATTGTAGAATCATACATCTATTTTTCTTTTGTTTTTACAATCAAGACATCCAAAAATGAAATTTGAGTACACCTATGCTTATCTTTAAATTGTGTAAAAGAGGTTGAATTAGTAATATAAATCAAAAATTCCATTTGCAATTCATCATAGCCCTGCCAAATAAAAAACACATCATCCAAATATTGCAATTATGTTGCTATACAGTGGTAAACTTTGGAATTAAAAATATATAACATTTCCTACCACCATAGAATGACAGTGGCAATTACAGGGACAGCAGCCACTCCCATCAAAACTCATGTAGCTTGCTTATAATATTCATTGTCAAAATAAACATAGTTAAGTAAAACCACAATAATTCCGTGAGTTGCACAGTTACATGCATATCATTTTGATCTAGGTTTGTCCCCTTAAACAGAGCCTCTTGAAACCATTCAGTACCTACATCATGAGGGATCACAAAAAATAAATCATTAACATCCATTACCATGAATAACATGGAATCAGTATATTAAACCTTGGCCATTGTACTAAAAAACTGCCTAGAGTCTTTCAATACATGAAGCTTGTAATCAAAGCATTTTTTTAACATCTTGTCAATATATTTGGCAAGGGTTATGTCTTCAGTCTCCTGCTGCTGTAATAGAATGCAGGGGAGGATCAAAGAGAGATGTATGCACTTCAGGGATCCCAAAAGTACTTGGTATAATAGACCTATCTACCCTCAAATAGTCAGCCAAATCCTTGTCCAAAAAATAATCAAAAATTATGTCAGACAACACACCATCCAGCTTTTTATATGCAACATGAACTTCATTGATAGGGACACCTATAAAAATACTCATCATTCAAATATTGCAGCATTTTTCAGCATATGTATGCATATCCATAATAATAGCTCCACCCCCTTTCTCAGGTTTTGTAACCCTAATGTCTCTATTACCCTGCAATATCCATAAGACTTTACTTTCATCGTCAGGTTAAAATAATTCCTTTTCTTATTATTGTTACTGGCCATTTGCCTAATCTCCCTTTCACATAAATGTTTGCATAGGGCTATAATAGGCAATAAAGGGGGATTGAAAGTACTAGATCTTTTTAATTTTTCAGAAAAATCCCATACTTAAATAAAATAGCCAAAATGAGCTTTCTGGTATACAATTTCAGTTCCTTTAAAGTAGAAGCCAAATTAATCCCTGACTAGGGACAAAGGTAAAACCTTTAATAAACAGTTGACCAAAAGAGGTTATTTCCAGTGGGCTTTAGTCATAAATTTTAAACCCACAAAAATTGTGCACAGTCCCCTTGAGTGGTTAGATTCCCATCTGAAGAAGGGTTGCTCAATGAAATGTACCCTGGTTGATCCACTTTCATCTCAAAATCCTCACCTTCTGTAATACTAAAACTAACATCACTACAAAACAAATGTTCAGTGTATGCGAAATCCTTAGAAGTATTTGTGTCTATTTATAATCCTTGATAGATCAGAATGTATTCAATTATAAAGTTTAATGATGCAGTTTGATTTTTTTATTTAATGTAATGATTTGAATTAATTGATTTTATTAATCAATTTGTTTGGGTTGCTTAGTGTTTGATTGCTGTCAATTTATTATATAAATGTGTTTAACTGATTTACTGTTTAGTTCTGATGAAATTCCGAAACAAAGAGGGAATGAATATGCTTAACAGTTTATTGCTAATAAACTTCCTGGGCTGTGTCTGACTAATAATGCTTTTTTATTACTAAATGAAAAAAAAAATAGAAACGAGAATAATGATGGAAGAGTATAATAGTGTATTACAGTGGATAAAAAAATATCACCTGGATCTGATGGTTTAGGATATGTGTATTATATGAAAATGGAAGAATTAAAAAAGAAGGTGATATTAAGAATTATGAACGAGAGAGGAGTAAGAAACAAAAAAATGTGAAGTGATAGTGAAATGTATATACAAGAATGGAGAAACGAAAGATATGAGAAATTGGAGACCATTAACTCTAAATAATATAGATTATAAGATTTTTATGAGAATAATGCAAAAAACAGTTAATGAAATTATAGATCAGGTGAATGGTGAAGGTGTACATGGGTTAGTGGGAAGAGAAAGTAAATTTTAATGTTTTTTAGGGAAGTGGTAGATAGTAAAATGGTAAAATAGCCGCATGTGATGTAGAGAAAGCTTATGACATGAATAACCTATGACATGAATAACCATAAACATATGTTGGAAATATTGAGGCACTCTGGGTTTTAATGAAATGTATAAGTTTAGTAGAAAATGTATATGAAAAGTCATATGTGAAAGTAAATGTTGATTTTTTAGTGAGGAAATTAAGATACTGCCGCGGTGGTGCAGCGGTAGCGTTGTTGCCTCACAGCAAGAGGTTCTCCCATTCGATTCTCGGCTGGAGTGCGGGGAGTGCCTTCTGTGTAGAGTCTGCATGTCCTCCCCACAGTTAGGTGGCATTTGAAAGACATGTGTAAGGGCGTGCCTTTGTTGAAGGTTGGATGTCGAGCTGGCACCTCGGCGTTCGTGATAATCTACTGCCGATCATTAGCGGACCGAGTTCCGCTGTGGCGACCCCTAACCGGGAAAAGCCAAAACACAAACAACAACAGGGGACTAAAGTAGGATGTCCACTTAGTAGTTATATATTTACATTAGTTGTTAGTGCAATAGTAGAAATGTCAAAAATAATTGATGGGGAAGGAAATATAAACTTAGAATTAGGGATAAATATATATATGGAGCAATATATAAAATTGGAGGTGCTTAAGATTTATGAATTTAGGAACTGGTGTTTCTATGGTATATATACATGAGCTTGTATATTTTTGTTTGTGTAATAACTTTTTTCTGTTTCCTGGAGATTTATATAGATAAAACACAGGAACAGTAATGCATGCTCACTTTGCACCAGCCTATGCTAATTTATTTATAAATTTAATAGAACAAAAACATATATTAACATTAATTTTATTAGATGCAGGCCATAGCATATTTTGGATATATTAATGATTTAATATTTATATGTGAAAAAAATATAACAATATAGTGGAATATGTGGGAAAACAATATTCTCTTTACAGATATAATCCTAAAGGGTTCTGGTGATGGAAAAAGTAGACGTTTATTATATAGAAAATCAATTACAGTGGAACCTCCATAGTTGACCACTTCCCTGCATTGACCACCTCCTAAAATTGACCTAATTTTCATAGACTGGGCATGCACCACATGTACTCAATGGAAGACTGACATCTCTGTATTGACCACCTCTGTAAGCTGTATCTTGACCACTTGGACTGTGACACACAATATTAATTTTCTCTCTATAACTTGACCAGTTGAGTCCACTATACACCAAGGGGTAGAAGGTGTGGGCTTTCCCCCTTAGCTGTATTATTTTTTTCTTTAGTATAAGTTCTTTTTTCTTGTTTTATTATTACCATGTGTTGGATTAAGGCTAACATCCTATTGTTTATCACGTGTTGCTGAAGATTTTTTCAACGTGAAGGACTGGTCTGAATTGCAGGGGCATCCTACAATTACTGAAAAATTTTAAAGTTAATCAAGACATGATGGCCCAAAGAAAAGAACTCAAAGAGCTGACATTGAAGGAAAAGGTTGATCATCTACCTTTTCTGGAAAGCAGCAGCCAAACAACGACAGCGGAACATTTTGGTGTTTGCGAGACCACAGTTAGCAACAGCCAAGAACGTAAACATAAGTACTTGGAGAGATATGGACACAAGAATTCGGGGTGGGAGATTTCCAAGCAAGTGGTTGGCTCAAGAAATTTAAACTGTGAAATGAGATCTCCCAGAAAGTCTTGTGTGGTGAATCCATTGAAGTTCCAGTAGAAGTTGTGGAAGAGTTCATCAAATAGTTCCTGGACAGAGGCTTCAAAGATAATGACATCTTTAACACTGACAAGTGCGGACTCTTTTTCAAGGCGATGCCTGACAGGAGCCTCATCATGAAGGGTAACAAATGTAAGACCAGAAAACTTTCCAAAGAATGTTTCACAGTTCTGCTTTACACTAGCTCAACTGGAGATAAATTAAAGCCCTTGGTGATTGGTAAATTGCCAAAGCCATGCACATTCAAGAACCTGAAGCCTGAAGATCTCCCTGTCACTTGGAGATCAAACAAATGCACATGGATGACTGGTGCCCTATTGGAGGAGTGGGTAAGGGGTATCGACCAAGGAAATGAAGAAGAAATGGTCTGTTCTATTGACAGTAGACAACTGTCCTGGGCATCTGCAAGTGAATCACCTCACAAACGTGACACTAAATTTCTGCCTCCAAAGAAGACCTCAAAAATACAACCTTTTGATGAAGACAGCATCAAAACATTTAAAATGCACTACTGAGCTCAGCTTTTGCAGTAGGTCATTAGTAAAACATAAAGCTGTGGTCTGCCTATGGAAGCAACTTCATCCACTGCATCAGTTAATGCTCTGGATGCTGTCCTCTGGATCAATTCTGCTTGGAATAAAGTTCAGCCAGAAATGATACGGAAGTGTTTCAAGAATGTTGGATTTATCACAATCCAAGAGCATGATGTTTTGGCCCGATCAGACAGTCCATCTCCTATGGCAGAATTTGAAGGAGTAGATTTTGAAGGTTTTATTGTAATAGATGATGAGGTGGCAACCTGTAATGAACCTGACCCAGAAGCAATTTTCCAAGCAATATTGACTAAAGTACAGACCAGCGTAAAAGTACATGAAGCGGCTGATGAAGAGGAAGAAGCAAGTGAGGATGACACAAAAATTGCAGAGACTCCAAAAGAAGAGGATGTCAGGCATCTGATAATGCAGTTGAAGTCATTTGCTGTGGAAAAATGCCCAGGTATGATGAGTGGTGTAGCCAGCGTTGAGAGTGCTTTCTCCACTTACCTTTGTAATAAGAATAAGAAACAGACAAAGAGTGACTCGTATTTCAGAAAG
This sequence comes from Protopterus annectens, assembly GCF_019279795.1. Taxonomy (NCBI): domain Eukaryota; kingdom Metazoa; phylum Chordata; order Ceratodontiformes; family Protopteridae; genus Protopterus; species Protopterus annectens. Next base: position 1,189,955,727 of record NC_056735.1, on the reverse strand, counting down.
AGTGATTAAACCATCAGAAAGCAGTAAATGTATTGATTTTGTGTGATACTGTATGTATGATTTTACTGTGTTTTGATTATGCACGATTTTGTATGATATTCTCTAATAAAAGCTGTACAATAAAATAAAGTACTTGTTATGTATCAGTACAGTAGGCCTAGTTCCTTATGTTGACCACCTCCATATATTGACCAGTTTGTTGCAGTCCCTTGTGTGGTCAACTTACAGAGGTTCTACTGTAGTAATAATATGCATTTTAATGCATCTAATTGTCACCTACTCATGTCTTATTAGCTCTTTATACTATAAGGTATCACTGATACCTAGTTTATAAATGTGAGGCTAACAGAAAGTTTAAAATGAGGTTGCAGGAGCAACTTAGAAATGTTTGGGATAAAAGAAAGGAAAAATCTAATAACATGGAATGGCAGGAGTGTGCAGTTAGAACTCATCTAATTGAAGGATGCTGGAACAGGGCTCAGTTTTGAGCTTTTTTTATTGATTAATTTGTTTAAATCAGTTTGCTGTCATTTGCTACGTAAGCATTGCATTTATGTGGGTTTGTGCTTGTTTGTGCATAGACACAAACACTTCTGCCTGCAGATTTTCCCTTAGTACTCTGCTGGTGCTCCATTGGTGAGTTCTCATGATTGTCCCTCACTGGCAGGTGATACTTTCAACGAAGCTCTTGAGGTACCAACACAGATCCTACCCACTAGCCCTTCGTATTATTTGTCCACTTCTCCTGTCCTCTACTTTACCCCCTCCTTCCTGTCCTCTCCCTGTTTTCTGACCACATCAACTTACCTAGCGTTATGGATGGACAATTTCTCAGTTTCTCAAACCACCCTGGTCAACAAGGGCATCCTGAGGCATTGTAGCAATTGCCTCATGTACACTGACAACCCACTTCTTCTAGTCCACACAAATTCATTATGTGAGAGATGCATCTATATCAATAATTTATTTATTTATTCATTTTATTTTATTGATTTTACATTTGCTGACCGTGATAGTCCGACTGGATGTATGTCTATTTTCAGTGGAGGCCCGAGGAGGAAAGCTCCAAGGTAGAACATACAGTAAAGATCACAAAATGATTACAAGTTACACACAGTTTATAGGGTCTAGCTGAGCAAGCAGGTAGTATAATCATACATTTTTAAATCAGTGTTGAGAAATTGACTAGGCAATGTAACATGATTACAGACTACAGAGGAGGATCTAGTCAGATTTTGAACAAGGACATAGCCAATGAGTTTTAAAGCATAGCTTGAGGCTTTTTTTGAACTGAGTAAGAGAGGGTTCAAGAGTAAGATCAGGAGGAAGAGAGTTCCAGGTTTTGCCAGCAGAATGTGTTACAAATATAATATAGTCAAAGATTACATAAGCAAACAAGAATAAACATAGAATCCAGGCTCTCTTGCTCACCAGTCAGTTCATCTGATACTAAGCAGGTTGTCAACATGAACACCTCTCCTCCTGCATCTACCAAATCAACAACACATAAACCTGCATATGCATAGGTCCTTACCAGAAGTTTACCTAAACATCAGAGACCTCCCAACACAAACACAACCATGATTCATATAATACATCCGCTGCTGAACATAGTACACATAATATATCACACACCAGTGTCTCACCAGTCAAGCACCTAAGGCATAACACAAAAACAAAAATCTTAGTCATAGGTGACTCAGTTGTGAGACACACAGATGTCCCTCTCACCAGGCTGAATAAGGAAAAAGTCACGGTCAGCTGTCTGTCAGGTGCCAGGATCTTCCACATCATACATGCACTCAAGTCTCTCAACAACAGGCACTGTTATGATTCTAGCATAGCCCATGTTGGTGTGAATGACTTGAGAGGTACCTAAGCATTTTACCTTCACCTAGGGTGATACCTCAATATAAACAGAAAATGATTGACTTCAACAATTGGCTTAGTTTCTGGTGTCATTCAAAGGGGATCCAGTATCTGTCAGACTGGGATGACATGGTCAACAGACCTTGATGCTTTGTCAGAGATGGTCTTCATCTGTCACCCCTGGGATATCGGTTACTGTCTACGGCTCTTGCCACCCCTATAGTGCCTTTTTTAGGCAATGTCACAAAAAATAAAATTCCCAGTGTAAAAATACCCTATAAGAACAACCTCAAGGTTATGCTGCTAAACACTAGGAGTCTAAACCAGAAACTGCACTCACTGGAGGCAGTCTTCACACTGGATGATGCTGACATTTGTGCATTCGATAAGATGTGGTTTAAGGCTGTGGAGAGCACCCCAACTATACTAGGTTACATTTCCTTCTACACATTCAGACCACAAACTGAAGGCATGAGAACTAAAGGAGGTGGTATATCAATAGTCATTAAAGATAAATACACCTCTAGACCAGTTAAACAGCACGATTCCCTGGAATTACTTAAGGTGCAGTTGACTGTAGGTAAGTCCCCTCTTCAGGTCACTGACAGCGATAGGACCCCTCCATGAATCAGAACATCCATTCAGCCTACTTGGATCTACTTGAGTCAATCAAGATACCACCAAATACCCTGTTTTTGGGTGACTTTAATTACCTATCCATCGACTGGGTAAATTATATGTGTTCTACCTCACTTGCCCAAAGGTTCATGGACTTCATTATCTCCAATGGCCTGGCCAGCTGGTTGACACACCCACAAGATTCTCAAACATCCTGCATCTGGTGCTAACCAGCATGGGGGACCATAGCACCACCCCCAGTGTGTGGCCATCCCTTGTGAGATCTGACCACAAATCAGTCTCGCTAGAAGTAACTATAACCCAAGACCTCCTCCCCCCTTAGCAACAACTTGACTAAAAAATTCTCCAAGGTCAATTACAACCTCTTATGTAACAACATAAATAGCTTCATAAGCCCTCCCCCCACTGATGGAACAGACACCTATGCTGACTTATAACCAATGCTTTATATAAGCACCTGTTCAATTGTATTGACTCTGCCATACCTGATAGAACCAAAGCAAGATCTTCAAGATAAAACAGACCTGCCTGGTGGACAACTGCCATTAATAGGCTATACAATAGGAGAAAGAAATTGCTGTCTAAGAGTAGGAAGGTATGGTTTCAAAACTGGAAACACTCCCTCCTCAACTTAAACAAGCAAATAAGACTCCTAGTGAAGTCCTCCAAAGCTAATTATAAATCCAGATTAGCTTCCCTAACTAAAGCTAACCACAAGGCATTCTTTAGTTACATATGTAACTTCAAAGGTAAAGCTCAGATTTGTACTGAACGCATAGTTAATGGTACTGCATATACAGAACTTGTGGCTATAGCAAACCTGCTGGCTGCCAGGTTCAGTGAAAATGTCACTCCCCTGTCCCTGCCACATATACCCCAAAGAATCCCTAACACCTGCCCCCCCCCCACACCTAGTATCTCAGAGGAGCAGTCTTAAACACCCTCTCCAAGGCCGAAAACACTGCCTCTATGGAACCAGACAACATCCCGGGCTGTGGTCTACATGGGTTAAAACAGGAATTAGCATCACCATTGGGCACACTTTTCAATCACAGCCTAAGTAGTGGCTTCATCCCAATTGAATGGAAAACAGCTACCATCATCCCTTTGTACAAAGGGGGTGCATCCATGGACCCTGGGAAATATAGATCCCTTGGTCTGACCAGCCTTATCTGCAAGGCCATGGAACAAATCATCGTGGACCTAATTAACAAATATATAGGAAATCTCCAAACACTCAACCCCACCCAGTTTTGCTTTGTCAAGGGGAGATCATGCCTGTTAAAACTTGTGGACTTCTTCGAGACAGTCACCAAAGATCTAGATGAGTGCAAATCTGTGCATATGGCCTACCTACACTTAGCCAAGGCCTTTGACATAATCCCCCACTCAGGCATCATTGATAGACCCACTCAGCTAGGTATCAACCCATATATTGTCAGGTGGGTTGCAAACTGGCTCATACATTCAAAATAGGGGACTTGACCTCCTCCAGCAGAGCTGTAACCTGTGGTGTTCCACAGTGGACCCCTACTGTTTGGAATCTACTTCTCTGAAGTACAGGCTAAAACTAGAGGACTGTGGCTGACAAAGTTTGCTGATGACTACAAACTGGGAGTGATCATTGAAACCCCCAGTGATGTCAGCATCCTGTAAGAAGATCTTACGCAGACTAATGACTGGTGCCAAAGTCATGGTCTTAAACTTAATGCAAAAAAATGCATTATTATCCCCTTCAGCAAGGGCGATGTTCCTGCAAACAACCACATCAATAGCAATACCCTAAGCACACAGTCAGTGGTGAGAGATCTGGGCACACATGTCGACAGCAACCTTAACTTCAGTCACCATGTCTCCACAGTTTATATTGCTCATCTCATAAGTAAGGGCAATGCCTCCAGCAAAAAAAGAAGTTATAACCCCCCCCCCCCGTACTCTTCCCTCATCAGGCTAATCATAGAGTACAGTGCTCCCTTTGGTATGTTCCGTTCCAAACACCTGCAGCAATTGGAGAGACCACAAAGGTTTCTTACAAAAAAAATTCAGGATCTTCAAGATCTGCCTTATGCGGACAGACAGAAATCATTGTCACTTTACTCTGAGTCATACAGACTGCTCAGAGGTGACTTGTGCCTTGCATGTAGAGCAATCTTGAGTCAACTTTAATGGAAATGCTGCACATTTGCAAGTCAAATGACACATGGGTCACTTGCTCAAAGGACCTTAACCTGGTATGTGACATCAACAGAACTTGCTGGAGAGACAGATTTGTCTCACAGACGTTGCCCCACTTTTGGAACAACCTTCCTATTCATGTTAAACAAAGCCCCTCATTGGCCCAATTTAAGCAGAATTTGGATGATTGGATGGGTAAGCGGAAATTCACCCCAGGGGTTCCACCTATGTCCCTCTTGAACAGGGACAATAGGTGCTGATTTTAGTGTTGGCTTGAACCAGACACCCTTGGGAACACGGGTTGAACTTGGCTAGGCTTGTAAGGGCCCTGGGGTCATTAGCCTAGTAACCTCATATGATCCTAAAACATAATGCTGGTATGAATTAGAAACAACTATTTTAGAAGAAATGTTATTTTCTGGGACGGAGGCATGTCAAATTAAACAAAAACTATTATAAACAGAAACTTTGCTTATTTTAAAATTTAATACATTGAAACCTTGAGGACTGAACAATAAGTGTTATTTTAAAATTTTATTATGAGAAATGTTTTAAATGTAGCCTGTCAGGTGGCATAGAGGGATAAAGCCTGACCATGACCCAGCTCACCTGGATTTGATTAGCGACTCAGTTGTCTGATGAAATAGCAGAGAGGGATGGTTGTTACTATCCCTGGTGGGAGGGAAGTTCTCTGGGTGTTTCCTGCAATGATCCCTGGTGGAGGCTGGGATGTTGCACTGGGGAATTGTGGTCTAAAAGGGGGAATGTGAGTGGGAACATCGCTGAGGTGCTGCAGAGGTGGTGTGAAATGGCACACAACCCCATTGTATGCACACACTCCTTGGAGACCACCATAGGACCATGGGTGGTAATTGGATAGGTTAAAAATATAACTGCCCCAGTGGATGCTGATGGTCAGACCACTAGGATACCTTTAAGATCATGCTGCCCTATGCCCTGTCAGAGGAAATCTTGGGGGTGTGAGGAGGTGGCTGGTAGACCTGATGATGGACATGTGGCACTGGCTGTAGGATGATGTACTGAGGAGACCCCCCCCCCCAAAAAAAATGCTTTAAATGTAATTGGTTAGATATGTGTCGTGTCACGTGTGATTTAAATATTTAAGTAATGCTGTGTGCCAAAGTTTTTTTTAACTCTGAGAAAACATTAGTTGAGGCACTAAGTGTGATGTTAAAATAAAGAATTGCCTGGAACTGTTATGTTATGGCTTAAGTCCTATAGATGCCCCTTGTTTAAGCATGAGACAGGCAATCATCCAGTTGAGCTTAGGTATAACTTTTTTTCAACTTGACATCTGCTTTTGCAAGAGTTAGGCATTTGGGGAAGATCCTTGGAAACAAAGGTAAAAATGAAATGGACAGCTGCAAATTAGTAATCATGTCAAAACCATATGAAGTCTTAAAAGCCTTCTATGATATTTGAGGATTAATACAGCCAAATCTCCCAAGAAAGTAATGGAGTTTGGAGTGCATACATTCTTAATGTTCCTAATGTGAAGAATTTTTCAAGATGGAAAAAACAGGACTGGTTTCCATTGACCTCTTTTTTGAGGAACAAGAAAAAAAGTCTTGAAAAATAACATGTTGCCTTGAAAGGTGGGGAAACCTTTAATATTGCTCCTTTTCTTTAGATTGTCTTTAAAAGTGACTGACCTTCAGAACACAGAGTTTCCATAGCTGAAACTGGCAATGAAATGTGTTGGATAGTAATTATATCCTGTACCCACTTTTCAGCATATGCGTTAACCAAAAGTCTGTGTAAATGCTTTTGCTGTAATTTTAGTTTTACCTCTAATCAAAGAACATACCCACACTTTAAGAAATAAGGATAAGTAAGATTGAACCACATATTCTAAAGGGAAACATAAAGCACTTATTTATTGTGGGTTAACCTAAAGTACTTATCAAATTGTAAACAAGATGGCATCATCTGAAAATATCCTCATCAGATCCAAAGGGCACAGCCATATTAGTTCTTTAGTTCCTAAGGCCCTCCCATTAGCTGAAGCATATCTTCCCCATAAAACCTTAATCTAGTGAATTGACTCTTGTAAGAAGAGTTCTGTACAAGGGGGTTCTTTTGCCAAAATAACTTCCTGCTGTGAGTAATGGAGTACAGGAATCTGTTACCTAATATTCCCAGGATAAAACTGATGTTAGCAAAGCCTGTCTCTTAACCATGACTTGAGACATCAGCAGATGTATAGCCAGGGGTGAGGGGTTAGGCAAAGGGTATGGCTGCCCTGGGCATGATCAGCAGTTGCTAATGGTATGTTATTGCAGTACTAGATTTCAGAAATGAATGGTGATACTGTTTTTAGGTCAGTGCTAAAGTACTTTATGTGTGGTAATGTGACTATAGCTTGTTACATTTCTACATCTGTAATTTGCAGCAAGTGATTTACTACATTTTGGGGGGGGGGTCCTCAACTCGGGGCGAGGACCTTGTTTTCATTTGTTTTATTTATTTATTGCTTTTCAAATTAAAATTGAGGGCTGCCAGAAATTTCACCAGCACTATGTAGATTAGTTATAGATGTGGACACCAAAGACCTGAAGCATGAACAGACATTTTGTAAACATCTGTTGGAGTTCAGAAGCAATAAACAGTACATTAATTGTCTCTCTTTATTATTGTTCAAAGGCACATCAACCGTAACTGAATGAGCCTAGTTAATAATTATATTAATATACTAAAAATAGCTTTGTGAGTCTTCATGCCAAGCCTATAAAAAGCATTAATGACCATGTTCTATAAAAAAATAACTGCAAATACAGTGTTTAGTAGTCTTAGCAGATGCTACATCAGTCTGATAGTTATATGATAACCTAGAAGCTTAAACAACTGATGCAAGTCCTTTGAGAATGTGTACCTTGTTTCCAGACTTTTGAACAGTTTTGGAGTGCCTTTAAGAATCTGAAACATCAAATTTCTTAAGGTATCGAAATATTTATGCAAAGGTGGATGATGTACCGAAAAAAGCTAAACCAGCGAATCAGTTAATTTACATTCAAAGCGTTCTGCCATTATTGAAAAAAAATAACAAAATAAATATTTTCAAGAGAAGGACCCCTTATCTTTTTCATTCTCCTCATTAAATCCCTCAACAAACTCAATGTTTCCTTTTCAAAACAAAAACCGGTCAGCATGCAGAGTAGTTCATGTTAAAAGTAGCCCAATGGAAAACAAATAAAAAGCTTGTGCTTTGCCTCCTCAATTAAAACACAGGCTGCTTCGTTCAGTGTCATCTCACTTGAAAAGGTCACTTTAACTTTAGTGCACACATTTGTAAATTCCTTGATAAAATTCCTTAGCTGCTGTTTTTGTTGGACCACTTTTGACATTGGTTTTTACATTTTTAACTTTAGGTTTCTCAGACATGGCAAAATAATAAGGTCTAAAGGCACTACAACAGGGCATATGAAAATGTTCAGCATAAAAACATCATGCTATGCAATAATTATTAAAGGCACAGATTCCCTCATAATGGTCTACAGATTTAATTCCTGAAAAGTTATTATAATCAGAAGTCTAGGTTAAACACATCACAGGTGGGCTATTTAAGAAATGAAACATCAGGCAGAAAGCATTACCAGAGAAGAAGTTTTTTTACCGAAAGCACTTAGCCACCCTGAACCTTGTTTTATGCTACTTGGATTTTTATGTTTATATTAAAGAATTTGTCTTTTAACGTGACATGTTTGTCTCACAACAGCCGTGGTAGTAAGTCTCATCTTTTTTCCTGCATTTGGTATAATAAGGAGCCTTTAGTCAAAGTTAAATGTCAGAATGAGAACAACTCACAAATAGAAAATATTTAAGGTTGCAAAGATAGTTACTTCTCTGAACCTGAGACACAAAGATAATAAACAAATTAATGCTTTGAGGTAAGTGTCCAAGAAATATTATTCACATTTAAAAAAAAAAATTCTCAACAGGTTTTTGTGAACCTCAGTACTCTTCTGTAACCTACAAATTAACACTAGAAAATTCTTCTTGTTAAGAACTGCATTATAATATTCTATTTTTTCACTATCACAGAGATCAGATCAAGGAATAATACTTATTGAAAGATTACTAAAAGCTCAGGCTTCTTCCTGAGATACTTGTCCTTTGAATCTGTGTTCTTTCTCTTTGTTTGTCTTTTACTCGTTCGCTATGTACACCTTGCTTCCACCAAGTGGCCAGAAGCTGCCACTGAAAGCAGATCAGAAAAGAAGTTGAACTTTATTGCTTGACATCTGACCAGATGAGCACAAGGGATGAATACACAGAAGACTGAGATTACTTAAAGGTTATAGCTACCAAAAATATAGGAAAGAAGGAAATATTACAGTGATCATTTTATTTTAGAGGCCACATAATGGTGAAATACTTGCTTGAACCTTCTCCAGTTATTAGACAAGTTGCCTTATATGCTCAATGATTTTGAAAAGGGCTTTAATTGTCTATGAATTTTTTGGAGAATATGACTTTTGTTCATCATAGCTCAGTGAGGCAGCTAACACCCTAGTCTCAGGATTGTTTGTAAAACTAATGAAGAACAGACTACTTCAACACCTCACTTACAAAGATGAAAAAGAACATTGCTGCTGGAAGCCCCTGCACCCTTATATATTAACTCCAGGGGTGGATAACAGTGGAAAAGGAGATACAGCTCTCACAGGAACAGCAGTCCTGTTGTATAAAAAGTAGTACATTTTACTAACTGTGATTGGGCAATTAAAAGCTAATCACCTGGCCATTGAACACCTTTATTGTAAATGAAAATGATGCTGTGTTGTTATAGTATATGGGAATCGCCTAACCATTTTTAATTTGATTTCCAGAGTTTAAACATTATGCCACATAATTCAACATTATGCTCTTTTTCCCTCTTCATGAAAAATCTGCTAATGCTGTAGCTTTGCAGAGTTTTGAAAAATGCAGATGCTTTTGCTACCATGCTTTGTTTTTTCTGGTAGAGGTTGAAATTTAAGTTCATAGGTAAATACAAACTTTTACAAGCCTAGCCAGTAAACAAACATCAGAATCAAACCCTGTACTTTATATTTGTGAGGTAAAGACCATAACCATTAAGCCATTAAGCCAACACACCCACCTAAACAATTGCATGCCTAGTCAATAACCAGACAATGACCAAAGGTGAGAATCAAACTCTGTGCCTTGTTTCTGTTAGATAAACACCTTAACCATATATGAACCCTGAAGCTTTAATACTCACCCCATTCATTGCTTAATGTTTTGAAGTTTATTTATTTAAATTTCTACCATATCTTATTGCCTTGATTTTCTGCTGCAGACTGTTTTCCTACCTCTAAGTACATTCTCAAGATACACTAGATAACACTGAAAATCAAGATCGAGTAGCTATGCTAGATATTCCCATAAAATTGTCTAGACAGACTGCATTTCAAAGTCTCCATGTGATAATGGCCTGATCTCCATAACCTCATCTACTCTTACAACCATCCCTAACAAAGGCATTTAAATAAATAGTTAATATCAACTTTATACTCTATAATTTTGTACCATGGCAGTTAAAAGGGCATTGATCATATGAAAATCATCATGGTCGCCAGGAACAGATTTTGGAAATCCTTCATGCTTTCATGTCTTCTGTAAAACGTGGTGGTGGACCACTATATCAATAGCATAAATCTGTCTCTCTCACTCTCTCTCTCTCTAGATATATATATATATATACATATATATATATATATATATATATATATATATATATGTATATATATATATATATGTGTGTGTGTGTGTGTGTGTGAGTGTCTCTGTATGTGTGTGTGTGTGCGTGTGTATGTGTGTGTGTGTGTGTGTGTGTGTGCGTGTGTGTGTCTCTGTATGTGTGTGTGTGTGTGTGTGTGTGTGTGTGTGTGTGTGTGTGTGTGTGTGTGTGTGTGTGTGTGTGTGTGTGTGTGTGTGTGTGTGTGTGTGTGTGTGTGTGTGTGTGTGTGTGTGTGTGTGTGTGTGTGTGTGTGTGTGTGTGTGTGTGTGTGTGTGTGTGTGTGTGTATATATATATATATATATATATATATATATATATATATATATATATATATATATATATATATATATATATATATGTGTGTGTGTGTGTGATATCTGTAAATATACCATCAACAGTCCAAAATCCATGCACTTTAAAATGCAACTAGAATATCCATTGACTATAAGCAGATCTAAAAGCTATTAAATGTTTACTATATAACAGTAGATATCAAACAGGTAAATACTTCTCAAAATTAGGACAGAGCCTTTAACTTTCTAAATGCTTCAACACTATGAAACAACTAGTTGTTGACATGTCCATATATCTGCCACCCAGTGCTTCATGCATATCCTCACTCTCTTGAAGCCAGATCTCCTGTCATCAGAGTTGCCACCTGTCCCTCTTTGTGCAGGACAGTCCCTATTTGGGCTGTTGTCTCCTGCAAAAAAACATAAAAAATAGTGAATGTCCTGATATTTTAGGGCAAAACTATTTCCTGTGTTTCCTGTAATAGTTACATAAAACAATTATTTTGTATCTGAAATACCTTAAGGCTATATGAAACAATACAATCAATTAAAATTCTACAAGAATGAGCTATTATTTTGGCAAAAACGTGAAGTCTAGTTCCTTGCAGTAGTTGTGGGTATAGTTTGCCCTTCAAAGTCATAGATTCATATATTCATAGACTGTTACTAGGCTAATGACCAAAGGGGCCTTGCTAAGCCTAGTCAAGTTTTCCTGAAAGAATAATGATGTCCTGCATCCAAATAAGACATTGAGGGCCAGGCATTTATAAGCTACCTCTGTCCATAAGGGACATTTGTGCCAAGCCCAGTGCAAATTTCCTATTCCCCATCCACTTGTCTAGGTTGTGCTTAAACTGGGTAATAGATAAACTCAGCTTCACATGGATCAGAAGCCTGTTTCATAGGAGGGGCAATCTCTGGGACACATATCTATCTCTCTAGCATGTTATGTTTAAGTTGCAGACAAAATTCAAGTCCATAGACCTTGTATTTCTGGTACTTTTTGACTTACAAATATGTAGGAGATTCAAAAGTGGGGGATTTGCAGATGCCTAGTAATCCAGGCATAGATCACCCCTCAGCAATCTATAGGAGACTAAGTAGAGGGAAAGGGCTTTAAGGCACTCTGCATAAAGCAGATTTGTTATGCCTTGTATTATTTTTGTAAGGAACCTTTGAGGTCACTGTAGTCACTGCCTATGCCTGGCCAGGTACATGCCAAAGAGAGCATTGTACTATGATTGGTCTGATAAGGGTGGAGTACAGTGTGATAATGAACTCTTTGGACCTATATGCCATGCCCTTGCTTATAAGTTGTGCAACATAAAAGGATTTCCTCACCACTGTAACCACATGGTGGTTGAAGGTAAGGCTACTTTCTATGTGCAAACCCAGATCCCTAACCACTGGGTCGACTCTTAAGGGTGTATTATCAACATGGTAATTAGCCGGGATGGTTGATCTCCCAAAGGGTACAATTATGCATTTCTTAGTATTGAGTTTAAGACCATGGCTTTGGCACCATTTATTAGTCAGAGATAGACCGCCTTGAAGAATGCTAGTGTCTGCAGGGGGAGCCGATGATAACTCCCAGCTTGCAATCATCTGCAAACTTATTCAGCCATAAACCTTCAGCATTTGCTTCCATTTCAGAGAAATAGATGCAAAAATGGAGTGGGCCCAATACCAAGCCCTGGGAGACTATGCTAGTGACTTGCCTCTTGGTGGAGATGACCTCACCTATTTTGACCTCCTGAGTCCTATCAGTGGGCCAGTTGGCTATCCAGTGGGTGATAAAAGGGTCTGTACCTAAATTAGTGAGCTTGTGTATAATGCCTGAGTAGGGTATTGTATCAAAAGCAATGGCCAGGTCAAGGTAAGCTGTGTTCAGTCTTAACTTCATCCAGTGCTTTGGGGACCCTCTCAAAAAAATCACCAGATTTAATAGGCATGATCTTCCTTTAACAAAGCTGAACTATGATGGGTCCAATGTTTGCAGGTTACCTATGTCCTCATTTTCATGTCCATGATGATTATTTACATGGCCTTACATATGAGCTGGTAAGACTTATGGAACTATAGTTACCCAGATCAGTGGTTGGGCCTCCTTTGTGCAGTGGAATGACTGTAGTCATCTTTCATTCCTTGAGCACAAAACCTAACTTAAGGCTCCAGTTGAAAATTGATTCAAGTGGACCAGAGAGGTCATGTTTCATGCTATTTATTAAACATCCCAGGATGTTATCGAGGCCCATCAATGCAGTTTTTTGGCCTTGGAAAGTGCATTAATGACCTGTTCTGGAGTAATGGCTGGGGGGATTGTGTTATGTGGCATTTTCTTTGGACTATCAGGGGAGTGGGTGGAGAAATTTGAGCTGAACATATCAGCCAAAAGGTTGGCAATGCCCTCTGGTTCAGTATGGGTGATGCCATTTACAATAAGTTCTGCACATTGTTGCATATTTCCCCTGGGGTTACACACATAGCTGTAGAAAGCTTTGTGGTTGTCCTTTGCTTGAGAAGCTATTTTTTCTTCAAATTTGGCTTTTAAAGTGTTAATTAACCTTCTTAGCTGCCTGTTTAGATTGGTCAGGGGGTTTTAGTATGTTGGGCTTTGTTTCTCCTACACTTTGCCAAGACTTTTTTCTTTTGTTTTATACACCAATTGATAGTGTGATTCCACCAGGGTGGCTTGTCTTTTGAGTTTATCGTATTCTTAATATGAGTGGGCACAGCATCTATCAATATGGCTGTACAAAGATTTTGTAAATAGCTCAGTGTATTCTCTGGTGTTTACTGGGTTTGGGGGTGTTTGGAATTTAACCAGAATGTTGTTTAGTAGAGAGAGGTTAGCCTTGGAATACTTCCTAAAGGTTTTTGGTTTTGAAGGATCCCCAATTAAAGTTTTATTTCAACTAGTACTGCTTTATGGTCAGATCTGACAAGTGAAAATATCACATTTGGTGAGGTACACTGGCCCCCCCATGTTCATGATAGGAATGGATCAACTGTTCCAGGATGCTGGTATTAACAAAGTTTAGGAATCACTGGGCATGTGCATTAGAAGTGATATAGGACTCCCAATCTATAGAGGGGTAGTTGAGATCCCTCATGAATATCATATTGGGTTGAACATTGAGGGACTGTAGTACATTGAGATAGGTAGTATGAGTTTCCTATGACATGGAAGGGGACCTATATGTTGCAAGGATATGGTATGGCATCCTGTTTATGGTAAGTTGCATGTGTATGAGTTCCAGTGCATCGTACACTTTAACTAGTCTGGATGTGAGATTAGTCTTACTATAGACTGACACTCCTCCACCTTTAGTTCCTCCTGTGCAGTAGCTGGTCTAAAGGTGTGAAAGGCATTATAACCTTGCATCGGTACTCTCAACAACTTTAAACCATGTCTCCATTACTACACAGTTGTCTACATTGTCCAAGGAGAGGAAGGCTGGAGTTTCTTGTTAAGACTTCTAGCACTGAGCAGTACCACTTTCAGGTACTCCTTCATAGGTTCAGTTAAGTTGGTAGGTTTATCAGTTTGGCATTGCCTTAAAAAAGACACTATGGGGGTTGAAAAAGTCTTTGCCAATATCCGAAAGCCTAGTGGGAATAAGAGAAGACCATCCCTGGCAAAGCAATGTGGTCTGTCAGCCATGTCCTGCCAGGGTATCAAATATTGCCCCCCCCCCCCCGGATTGACATCGGAAGCTAAGCCAATTGTTAAAATCAATCATTTTCTGTTGGTAACATGCCATCATTTTTGGAGAAGGTAGTATGCTGCTCAGTGCTAGGCTCATACCTGCTTGAGACACATAATCAGTGAGCTCGATTATGTCTCACTTCATATAGTCAAGGAGGTGCTTCCCAGGTCATTAACACTCACATTGACTATGCCAGAATCACAATGATACCTGTGGTTCAATGACCAGAGTGTCTGTATGACTTGATGGATCCTAGCCCTGGAAAGGCAGCTGACTGTGACTGTCTCTCCTTACTCAGTCTGGTGAGAGGGACATCGGTGGGCCTCACTATAGAATCACCAATGATCAGGAAATTTGGCTGTGTGCTGGTTTGTCTTATGGTTTTAGCAGTGGAGGCATTGGATACAATGTTACTATGTGTAGCTGTGGGTGGTATTTTAATGGAGTGTTTATTTGATAAGAAATGTTCCACTTTTGGCATCCTGATGGATAAAATTATGAAATGTGAAACTAAACTTGAAAAACTGAAAACTCTTCACGTTCAAATACACACTGCCACAAAGTCTTTAAAGTGATTTTTAGATTTTAAGATATGTATCACAGCATTTGATGAGTCACTTGCCGTGATTAATTTTTACACTTGTCTTTACTTATATATTTGGCACATTTTTTAATAAACTGCTTCATAAATGTATTACTAACTATGGCCCAAATAAATTTAATACTTACTGCTGTGATGCTCCCTTCTGGTTATGTATGTTGCATCCGTAGGTTTTAATGAGGCACCTTTGCATATACACATGCTCATTAAAGTCTATGGATGCAACATGCATTTTTCTTACACTGACATCACTAAGGTTAAGGTTTACTGTTTTTCCATGTCAGTGTAAGGAAATAATATTTTAGAAGTGTTTTTTTTTCTTGTTAAAATACAACAAGAAAATGCTCCCTAATGGATAAAGGTGCTATTCGACTTGGCACCACATGCTGTGGTGCAAAGGTAAGATTAGAAAACATTGAGAAATCACTTTAGGTTTCATACTCCTTGTCCTCCCCACTACAATTAACTCTATTCCTCTACTGTACCTCTGCAATAGAAAAAGCTGCTACAATATATATGCAAAAATGTAGTGTCTCTAATACTCCAGAAAACTACAAACATATATTTTTACTCTAACTACCAACTTACTTGAACAGACATGTTAATTTAAATCCAGTCTTTTGTTTTCCCAGTATAATCTTTTAAAGCCTCCTAACATGGATTTCAGAGGTCACATAGTATTCATACTGCTGTGAACTAAAGTCAGCTCAGATAATTCCAAAGGCATGGATGACAGCAATCAGACAATGTTATCCATCAATTTTCTAAACCAATACTTAAAGTTCTTGGCCATAGGTGAGGATATGGACATATGCTGACCAGTAGATTGAGAGCTTCATTCTATAACTCATTTCTTGCCTCATTTCCACAGTCTGGTACAATGCCTATACTGTTGCTGCAGCTGTGCCTATCAGCTGGGCAGTCTCCCAATCCCATCTACCTTTATTGCAGAGGAACATCCCCATAAGTTTAAATGGCTTCGCCTGAGATAGGTTCTCCCTGTTGACATAGAAATAGTAATCTACTCCTTCTTGGCAGAACTGCCTCTAAATTAGAGTTACTGATTTTCATCTCAGCTGCTTCACAATCAGTAGCAACTTTCTCCAATGTACAATAGAGATTATAGCCACTTGATTCTTCAAGGACAGCACTGTCAGCAAATGGTAGAAATATTACCCTCATGGCTCAAAAGTGGATATTCTCCTTACCTTGCTTGTACCTTATTGTGACCATGGAAATCATGAGCAGGAAGACACACCATTGACAAAGTGTTATGCCCACCTGAATGTATAGATTTTAAAAATGAGACCATGAGCATGATTTTTGCTTCACAAATACAAGAACTGTATACTAAGAATACTATGCAGAAGTAACCCTGGAGTCCTACATCCATTTCAAAAGGCAAGTACAGCACCAACAACTAACAACATCTCAAGTATTCTCCAGTTCATCTCATTGGACTTTATTTAGACTAAAATGATAAAACAGCAATGCTTTACACCTTGAATCATGTAGGCATCTCGGAGGTAGCATCTGAACATTTCCATAGTTGCAGTGCTTTTATATACATTAATGCACAATGTCATAGGTTAATTGCATAATTAATTTCAACTCTTAAGGCAGAAGTGCATCAGAAGTATTAAATAAGGGGTGTGTGGCCCGGATGTGACTAGGATAGTAGCACTTTTCTTCTGCTGTGCTACTACATATATTTTTGACAGGAAATTTTAATTCTAAATAATCCTAAACAACTCAATTAAATGAATTACGATAAACTTTGGTGTCCTAAAAGATTACATTAATTTTTATTCTTAAGATTCAACTATTTTCCTGTCAAAATCTGTGAGAGAAACTTTCTTCACTGTATCCTGCAGCACCATGAGTTATACAAAGGCAGCATCTCAAGACTCTGTGTGGAAAAAAGAGCTTCAGTCATTACTGACTAATATTCAAGAATTGTCTTTGAAAATAGATAGATTGGACACCAAAATAGATGACTTTAAGAAAAAACTGTTCCAAACAAATGGAACAAATTAATGAAGTTTTGCAGTTACAGACAAACCAGATTTCTGGCACCGAAGACTCCTTGAACGATATGGAAGGAAGACTAAGTGAAGGGGAGAACAATACTGAATTCTTGTTAAAACAGAACAATTCTTTACTAGCCAAAATACATGACCTTGAAAACAGGTCTCGTAGGAAAAGCATTTTTATTTTTGGTCTACCAGAAGGAAAAAAGGTAACAATATGGTTAATTTCTTGTCTACCTGCCTCCCTAAAAACAGATGTAGCTCTCTCTGTTGGTATAGACAGAGCACACAGATCTCTGGTTAATCCTGTATCAAAGTACAGTACTTCCCCGAGGTCCATCGTGGTTAAATTTATTTCATTTGTCTCAGGATAAAGAACTGGTACTCAAAACTGCCCGGATTAAGTCACCACGTAAAGCAGAAGAAAATATTATTTGTTTTGATAATGACTATATAGCAACAATGATGTCTTAAAGGAGACAGTTCCTTTCCCTATAAGGGGACTATGTTATAACAGCGAACGATCAAAAGATTGAATGCTGTTATAACGAACTCAAAACAATGAAAACATAAATAAGCGAACTAACAGAACAGTGATTTTTTTCCCCAGGGAAAAAAATTCGCTGTTCCCAAAAAAAAAAAAAAAAAAAAAAAAAACACACTAAACACTATTTTAAGTGGGGGGGCTTTGACTCCCACCCCCCCCCATGTGTGGGGTTGTGCCTCCCACACCCCCATACTTATATATACCAACGCTGAGATCGCACTACAGTGCCAAAAACGGCAAAGTGATGGAAGCGGCCAAACAATTTCTTTCCCAGGGAAAGAATTTGCTTAAAAGCCCTTCGTCATTTTGCATTTTCACCATTTACAGTTTGACCAAGATGCATTCGACAGAATGTATCTTCGGTCTTTTGACAGAAACCCCCCTATAAGATAACTTAAGAAAAAGCAGACAAAAGTACATTTACCGTTCCTTGCCAGGCTGAAGATTTTACTTTTAATAGCATTAAATTCTTCAAAGATCTTCACCTTGCATTGTCCTATCTGCTAACTAACAAAACTTTTGAACAAAGAGAGGATATGGACGGGTCCATTATACCCTTAAAAAGACAAATGGAAAAAGACAAATGAGAAAAAGAAGACATTAAGGGGAAAATAAAGACATTTCCTTTTCCCTTTTCTTTATTCACAAAGGAAATAAAATGTTAAGGACTTTTTTTTCCCTTTTTATGTAAACAAGCTTAGTTTTACTTTTTTTACATATCTTTAGCAGCAAAACATGAAATGACAACATGCTCAACTATAACATAAATAGGAATCAGAAAATCAACAAGCAGTCTACTAATGTAAGGTAATTAAATTCCTATTTTTTCTGTCTTATGCTAGTCAAATTTACAGATAATTAAAAATAAATGTAAATATATATATATATATATATAACTATATAAATATTATTAGTTTCCCTTAACTGAAGCATACAGCATTTATACTAGTATATGATCTGAAGGGTTGCATACAGAACTGCTTACTTAGGAGCTAATTCATACTTTATATTTGAGGTAGAAAATAGCTACACTATAACACATAGTTGAATTTAAAGTTGTCTAATTCACATAAACTGCAGTTACCTACTAAAAGGAAACACACTATGAGTGATAACTCATACTTTCTTATTATAAAAAGGAAAAGGCACTGTGCTAAATTAAAACTGCTACTTAAATGGTGTACTAAAAGAAATGACAGATAAACATCAAATAAGTGAGGAAACAGCTCAATGTAATTAACTACAGTAACATTAGAAAAGCTGTTTCACTAAAACTAATAGCAACATCAAAAAGCTGTCTATCTTTCTAGTGCATAGATTTAGATAATATGTTACTGTTCTATTTAATAGAATGATTTATGATGGGCTGGATTGCGGGAGGGGGTGATTGCAGTTGCTATGGATGTGGGTTTTGATGTTGTTTAACAGTGGAGAGATTGTGAAGTTTTAAATGGCTTTGAAACAGTCTCTATAGTAATGTCTTTCGGCTTTTCCCAGTTAAGGGTTGCCACAGCGGAACTCCGGCCCACTTATGATTGGCAGTAGATGCTTATGGTGCCAAGGTGCCAGCCCGACACCCAACCTTCAATGAAGGCACACCCATTCACGCACGCACCTACCTGCATGTCTTTAAACATCACTCGACCATGGGGAAGACATGCAGACTCCACACAGAAGGCACTCTAGCCGAGAATCGAAACAGAGAACCTCTTGCTGTGAGGCAACCATGCTAACCGCTGCACCACCGCGGCCTACAATAGTCTCTATACATAGATGAAATGTTCAGGTTCAATATGAAACATATGGAAATTGTTGTGACTGATAGGTTGTCCCTATGTAAGGTGCTTCTGTGGTAGTTAGATATGAAGCCCCTCTCCCCATAGCTTGAGCCTTTTTTTTTTTTTTTTTTTTTTACTTCATTTAGAACACATAAAGCTTTTTCTGGTAGATTGACAAGCAGCTTCAGAAGGTTAATTTGAATAAAAGGCGGAACCTTTTAAATATGCATTAGCTCAAATATCACAGCAGCTACAGTTAGACATATGAACTGTCATTAAAGGATGGGAACAATTATAATGTTACACATACTGTAAAATACTTTTGAATACATTTATAAGTAAATATATTTGAAAGCAAGCATTTGAAGTTTAATAGTAGTTGTCAATGAATGGTAAAATGAATATATATATATATATATAATGTTTAGAGCTTTATTATTAGAGGCTTGACATACATGATATGAATATGTTGTCAATACACTTGAAAGTCTCATACATAAAGCAAAAGAAGCAATAAACTGTATACTTGACAGAAATAACATAGGAGGCTTTAATTTACAGCAATAAACCACTGAACATAAACTAATAATGAAATATTGTTTAAGCATTGTAGAACAACTATTCATTTACTTTAATATAATCTTCCAAAGAGGAAATAGAAGGGTCTGAAAGTACATCAGTCTTATGGTGAGACACACCACAAAACATTTTAAATTGTTGTGTAGCAGTCTTTCATATTTTATACTATTAGTTGATAAATTTCAAAACTATGCATAGATAAGAAACAATAATAAGAGGTATAAGCATATCTTACTTTAACACCTTAATGAACACATAAAGCTGGAAAATGTATATGTTAAATATAAGATGTGAAATAATTGTTCTACTATTATATATTAACAATGCTTTTAAGGATACAGGTTCATCTTTATTTTACTGTTAATTACATCATATTTGATTGTAGTAGAGTAGACCATTTTTTTTGTTTCTTTGTTTTTTTGTCAGGGTATTGGATGGATGTGTTTGCTTAGATGGTTAGTCTATTCATGCAAGGAGTGTTAGACTCCATGGGGGTAAGAGGGATTTTAAAAAGAAATGTATAATGATTATTATATCTTTTAGCTTTTTAAAGTGTCCACAATAGTAACAGTTTTATGTCTAATCAAACCTTCAAATGTTAATGTTCACATGATGATTACTAAGCAGTTCTTTACTAATAGAGTGTCATTATGTATGAGAACTACATGTACACTTTTGTTCAGTGGGACAAATGGTATTTATTAACTGTATTTCCATAAATGTCAATGGATTAAATAACAGATGCAAGAGGAGTAGCTTAAACAGATATTTGAAGTTGTATAATTCTCAAGTTATTTTTTTCAGGAAACATACATTAACAGAAGTCATAAGCTAAATACTAAAAACTACACTACATAATCATACAGATTTTCGTAGAATGCCCAAATTTTTGTCTTATATTGTTGGTCTGTTTCTCATAAAATTGTGGTTTTCTGGCAAATCACTGGCAAATTGTTGAGGGTTGAAGTTAGAAAATAATGACAGATATTTGAGTTTCAGACTTCATACCCTTCAGAAAATTCATGCTAATGCAAAACCCATTATTCTGTCAATTTTCTAAGTTTGTAAGCACGATATTTAAAAAGTGTCCCTATTTTTGGGCCTTTGTCCCCCCATTATTTATGGTTTTGTCCAGATTTTGTGCTCTAGGAGGTTGAGAGGTATGTATATAATCAAAAAATGGGGGTTGCTGTATTATGGAGAAATTCACTGTCTATGCATATGGTTATAAAAACATAAGATAATAAAGGTATGCTTTGTACTGTAACTATAAAGTATAATAAGAGAATATTAACTCTTATTAACTTGCACTGGATTCCTGGAGTAGGAATTAAAACAGTTGACCAATATCTAGAACAAGTAATTCAAAACTCGAAAGGCAATACCATTCTAGCAGGAGACTTTAATTGTATATTGTCACCAAGGTGAAATGGGAATACAGGCATCTGCAAAGGCATTGTTAAAATTTGCTGAATTGTTTCATCTTTGAGACATAAATGAATTTTCCAAACCAAATTCATTATTTTTTACCTATTATTCTCATAGACATGGAACACAATCCAAAATTGACAGAGTTTATGTCTTTAATGACCTGACTGATACACTAGGCAAAGTTAAAACAGCAACCTGTCTGCTTTCAGGTCACAATGCAATTACCCTTGAGCTGTTTTTGAAATCTAATAATAGTGCTAAAATCAGAAAATCACCAGCATATATACCTGTTTAAAAGAATGTAAGGACTTTTTTTATTAAGTAAATATTTTCCTTTATAGAAATGAATAATATAGAAGATACTTCAGAAATGTATTTATGGGATGCACTAAAAGCATATCTTTTTGGTAGAGTCACTAATTGATTGTCAAATAAAAAAACAATGGGACAAATAATTACATGAAATACAAGAAAAACTTGATAAGTTAAAATTAAAAAATCTGTCAAGTAAAAATAATAATACAGAACAGACTAATAAGCAAAACAACAAATACTATACTTGGAAATCTTAAACCATAAAACTAAAATCAACCTTAAGAAGTTTAAAATGATTACCTTCTCTATTAACCCAAAATCTATGCACAATTTAGCCATGCAAACAAAATTACCCCGTAAGTCCAATCACATAAAAGAAGTCTACTCACATAGGAAGAAAAGAAAAGTAACGGAAATAGAATATATTCTAAAGGAATTCAGAGATTATTATAATAAAACAATCAAAATAATATATTAATAGATCCAGAAGAAATAATTAAAATATTTATAAATATATATATATATATATATATATATATATATATATATATATATATAAATAAATAAAAATCTGATGACCAAATGAAATAAATTAACAAACCAATCTCTATATGTCTGAACTTCAAAGTCAAATTTCTAAACTGATACCTAATAAAGCACCAGGTAATGATGGGATTATATCTGAACTTTATAAGCTGTTACCCAAAGAAGCCCTAGACATTCTACACAAGGTTTGTTCTATAGTCAAGGACATAGGTAAAGTTCATCCTTCCTGCAAATATACCCTTATCTTTCCAGTATCTTTCCAGTTTTAAAAACTGAGAAAGTTCCTACTGAATGCTTTTCATACAGACTAATTTTGCTTTTAAATGTAGGTGACAATTCATGCTAATAGATTAAAATATATTCTACCCTCCATGGTTGGCAAAGATCAAAGTAGCTTTGTCTTAAACAGAAATACGATAATATTAAAAGAATAATCACAATAATTGACTATGCAAATAAAACAAATGAGAACTTAACATTAATGAGTCTTGATATTAGTGTTTTTGACTCAGTAAACTGGAAATATCTCTTGCTGGTTTTAGAAGAATGCAATTTCTCAAGTAATGTCACACATCTTATTAATCTTCTTTATAATGATTGTTTTCCATGTGTTAAAATAATCCTTTTTATTTCTGATTATATAACATTTTAAAGTAACCAGCCAAGGATGTCCTCTTTCACCTCTGCTTTTTATTCTAATTATGAAACCGTTTGCTAATTTTCTTAGATCAAATATAGATATAAAAGGTATTAACATAAATTAAATTTAAACTCTAAAATTCAACTGCTTGCTGATGACATCCTACTGACATTAAATGATAATGATAATTCTCCACCTGCAGTTTCCTTAGCAATGGATGTATTTCAAAGAAAATCCGGTTTAACATTTAACAATGACAAAACAAAAGTCATACCAATAAATGCAAATAAGAATAGAATCAAAAATAAATTCATTAAATATATCGTCAAAGACAAGAAATTTTATTTTTTTATAATAATTATAACAGATAACATTAAAGATGCAATAAAACATAATTATACTAACGATATAAACAATATAAAGAATCTAATAGACAAATACAATAAAAATTTCTTCACAATGGTTATCTATAATCAAAATGATTATCTTACCAAAAATCTTATATATTATGCAATCAGTATCATTGCCCCCCACAAAAAGTTGTATTAAAGAATTTAACACTTTAATTTTGAGATTTCTTTGATATCCCAATAAACCAAGAATTTCTTTAAACCATCATATGAGACACTGGGCAACAGGAGGGATAGGGCTACCAGATCTAGAATTATATCCATTATCATCAATTATATAAACAATATATCTTTGGATTAATAACACACAGCTAAGTGGAAAGAGATTTTAGGAAATATTTTTATAACTCTAAACATAATAGATATTCTGATAATTATATCATACTAAATAACAGTCTACATTGGTTATTAAAGGATTACCTTATAGAAAAAAAGTCACCAAACAAGTGACTGCTATTTAATTTCTACTATATTAAACACTTAAAAAAATTATATATAGAAATTGAGAGAATCAAGCCCTGAACCACAGGAAGTATATCATTTAACAGCTTGTGGTCCCTGCAGTAACGGTCACCTTAAAACTCTGAGAACAACTGCTCTTTACTGGCTACTATGGTTTTCCTGCCTGCCTCCTAAAGAAATACATAGTTCCCATCAGCTACATACCCTATTCAATAAGCCGCCTCAGCTGATGTATAAGCAACAAATTTCTTCCCAGGCATAGTGATTACAATATCACATGACCCACCCAGCTCTGACATGGGAATGAGTGACTACAGAAGCCTGCTGAATCCCACCTTAGCAGACCCAAGGTCCCAACATCAGAGGGATATCCTCCCCCAAATGTTACTCTGTGCAAAACAACTCTATTTGGGAGAGTTCCTAGTGAAATTACCAAACCAAGAGCAGAAAATACATTTTGGCCCCTTCAGTTTATATTCAGTCTTATATGACAGTGTTTGCTGGATGCCTGTAACTAATTTTCTTTTTCTTGTCTATGATACCCTGAGCTATGTATCTTCTCATAATGCCTTACAGTAACACCTTTCTCATTTGTAGTCTTTTTTACAATCCTTTTCTGGATGAGACATCTACTTCCCTTACATTCCTCTACTTTTACAGCTTTTTTCTGATTCACCAGTTTGATCAATGCTTCTTGTTCAATCTGTATAGCAAAAGTTCCTGAGTATAAGACACTAGCTTTTGATTGTTGTTTGTAACCTTGGATTCCCACCTCTGATTCTTCTGTTACATTTCTTTAATTTTCAAAAATATTTCTTTCATTTGTCAGCAATGCATTTCTTTCAGTCGCAGGTGCATTTCTTTAATTTGAAGATGTATATCTTTTACTTGTATATGCAGTTCTTTCATTTGCATAGGCATCATTTTGCTTCTGTAGGTTCCTGTGACTCTTTGTGATAACATATAGTGAAACTTCGGATAGTTATATCTTGAAGTCAGAAACCTCCTTTTATAGCAGACTCAGAATATTGACTTTCTCCTTGTTAATTCCTCTGTTCTGGGATTTCCCAGTAGATGACAAATTAGCAAATTTTCACTCTGAATCTAAGCAATTTTTCATGTGGTGAGATGGGCTGAATAATCCATTCATTGTCCAGGTCTTTCTGTACCTGCAGTGAATTTTCTGCCTTATTAGTTTTAGGTTGACCTGGGTTGCAGTCTCTTTGAGTATTGTCTAAATATATGGTTTCCTCTTTTAGAGAAAGAGTAGCTCAGTGTAACTGATTCTCAAGATGGCTCTTCTGGATTTCAAATTTATTGGGCTGCCCTGTTCATTCACTTGAGTTTAGAAACTTGGTAGAACTCATCTTGGACATGATATCCATCATTGTATGCCCTCTGTAGCATGCCTCAGTGTCTGTGGACCTTGGGTAGAGGAAGATGTCTGTGACTATACTGGAATTAATTCAGGCTCAAGTTTTCTGCTTGTCTAGTTTTCTTAGCATTTTTCTTTTTTTTTTCTAGGAAACAACTCAGCTTTGCATTTTCAGTCTCAAATTCAGACTCTAGTGTGGTGCTGTCTGCACTGTGACCTAAAGCTTCTACAGCTGCTTATTGTTTGACTGTGTTTTTTTTTTTCACTTTCTTACATAAAAACACAGTTTCACCAATGTTAGGTGTACTTCTGTCATTTTTTTCACAAGCTGCATCTTTTTCATGGACTCAGTGAGTTTACATTTCAGAAATATTTTCCTCCTCTTTTTGCAAGAGGGTTAAATAACTGCACTACTTAGAGTACTTGTGTTTTTTTTTTTTTACACTATTGATGCTTGCAGTTTGAATTGTGTAGGTCTTTCTGAGAACTTACTCTAGAAACAGTTGGTGAGTCTGTTATACTCAAAAACTGAACTATATTCAACATTAAGTGCATTTGGGACACTCCACACATACTCAAGATTTACTTAAGTTTATCCCTGCAACAGTCTGTTCTTCAGCAACTCTACACTCACTTGTCTGGATTATAGCACAGTTCTATTTAGTTTGTTATATGACATTAAGGCCCTAAATGGGTAACCTATAGGTGGATAAAGGCTGAATTCCCAAGTGTTATTTTAATGAAATTCAACCTGCGGAGGATTGGAGCTTCTCCACTGGAAATCATTGTTGTTGAGTTGTGCCAGCAGTGATGATCTTTTCAGGGATGTTTCTCCCTTCTTTAAGCTGATGTAACAGTGAAGCTGGTGTATATGTAAGTATGGGGGACTTCTCCCCATGGGGGAGTGTGGAGGCCGATTGCTGAACAGCAATCTTTCCTTTTTTTCAGGAAATCCAGTCCTCAGCTCATTGAACTTAGGCCACTCATAGAAGAAGCAGCATGAATATCTTTTCTGTTTTCCTCACAATCACCTCTGTTTGTTGCAGAAGTTCGGTGAGCGTCATTTCTAATTGAAAGAATCCTCTTTCTTGTGGCATATCTCTGACAGCAATGTGATTATTGTTCGGTGCATTTTTGATTTTTTCAGTGATTGCCTTTAACTCCATTTCCTTTTCTTTCTGCAGTACATCGACAAAATATCATTCCTTTTTATGTTTTTCGTAGATTTCATGCATGTTCTGACTTAATACTTTTCACAAATTCTTATGTCTTTGTATTTCTTTATACACAGCTGTTTAACATTCCATATTGGCAAGTGCCAGCTATTTATTTTTATTTACACTTTCAGGTTTCTTTTGATGTAGAAGGTGCACCAATATATTGCAGATTTGCTTCAAGGAAGTCATTCCCTTAATCATTTCACTGTAACTAGAAGTGTGTGTGCAGTTCTTAATTTTATTCTCAGTCTTTTTATATCGGGCTTTGAGCAACTCATTTTTAGGTTATAAATTCTGGTGCTATGTTTTTAAATTGATAAAAATTGTCATTCATAGTTTGAACTGCTTGTCATATTTCTTATAAGTTCATATATAAGTACAATGCAGTCAGTCAGCAGACCATTATAAGCCTAGCCAATAAAAAAAAAATACTGGTCGTTCTGCATACTTCATACATGTATGAGAACTATTGTTTTGGGGGCACAGTGATACCCTTATTCCCTACATTTTCTGTAAACACATGGTGTCTGCTTGCATTCTATTGTCAACTCTCTCTCCCTCTCTTTATTTTTTATTTATTTATTGTTTTGTTTTTATTGTTGTTGTTTTTTTTTTTTTTGTTTTGTTTTCAGGTTCAAACAACAGCTATGTTTTTCTTAGATTCTTAGAACTTTTAGGTTTATTACTCTTGTTTCATTGTTTCAAATTGTTCTGAAGGTTTAGAGAGTTGTTTTAACAAATCAACAGCTTCATCTGTCTTACTTTAGTATCTCTTTTGCAGGTCCAGAAAAGCCAGTTTTTTAAACCCCTATGTCATTTTACTTTTATTTTCAGAAAACTAATTTTATTAATGATTCTCCCTCTGCTAAGAGACAGCATCCCCTTTTTACTTTTGTATTTCTAGATTTTGAGTCAAACCCATGATACTTTCTGAGAGATGTAGAACCTTGGAAGAGTGTTTTATTATTCACTTGTTTTAAAAGCCAAATTTTCTGAGTCCATAAATCCTTGTTTTTTTTTATAAAATTCTCTAGTTTTTGAAACAAATTGTATTCTTCAATATCACTTGCCAACAGACCCAGTTACTTACTTGTTTGTGATGAAAATGCACTCCTGCTTTTGTCACCATAGTAGTGTCAAAGCAATTCAATAGTAAACATCACCCCCCCCCCCAAAAAAAAGAAGAAAAAGAAAAAAAAGTCTTTTCACTGCCAAGTGGAGCATTTGTATTGTTAGAGCAAATCCCTGTAAGGAGACACGGTATTTCTCATTCTTTTCATAGGTATAAGAGTTTCTTAATTTGAGCAACAGCCTACAATGAGTAGCATTTTATGCTTTTAGTAGAATTTGCTGCAAGTTTCATGCTATTGCTCACTACAGTAAAACAGTTTCACGCAGCATTCAGTAGAATTCAGTTCTGTGCAGTACTTCACTAATTGTAAGTTCATTTTATACAATTTGCATTTTTGCATTTTACTCTTTCTTTTGGTTTCACTTCTCAACAGGTTGGGGTTACACTTCCCAAACAGTTCTTTTAATGGTTTCACTTCTCAACAGGCTGGGGTTACACTTCCCAAACAGTTCATTCAAATGCAGCAAAACTTCCCTGGAAGACTCTTCTTGTCTTGTCAGTATATTCTTTTTTTCTTGTTTCAAGATTCTAGTTTCTTGTGTAGGTACAAGGTAACCAGTACAATGTAAAAATGTTACTGGATTTATATTTTGCACATCAGAACTATAACTGTTTCAGAATACCATGCAATATAAACTCTAGTTTTTGAGCAATAAGCACAGACACTTTTTAAGCTTTGTCAAATGCAGTTTAAGCCTCGGTTCAGAACACACTGTGGAGTCACTATTTTACAGTGTACAGAATTCAGAATAATCTGTTTCTCAGTAGCCCAGCTCACAAGATTTGTGTTGCAGCAACGTGTTTAACACATTCCTTCCAGCACTATTCATAGATGCACACCTCTGCACAATATCATTTCAGTAAATACGTTATGCATTGCTTTGTTAGGCAGAATTTTACAGATATACCAGTGTGTTAGACACATTCCCCATTGTTTTTTGTAGTGCCATGACTTCTCCTACAACTGTTTAGTACTTCTTACTACACAACATTGTTGTTCAGCAATGCTTACCAGTCAGGCACACCTAGGAAGGATGCATTCCTTCCTGAGGTTAGGGGAACACAGTTCAGGCTGACCACAAATCATAGTTTGTAGCACCACAACATTCACAAAACATTTTTTTACTTTAAGATAGAACATTCCCTCAAAGCATTTTGCAACCTTTTTCTTAGGATGGGGAAACTACTTAGGCATAGCAATTTGCTTTACGTATAGCTTTGAAAAGTTATAATATTTAACGTTTTAAAATAAACTGCATTTCTGCCCAATGAAAGAACAGATGCAGCATTTCCTTTACATAATTAATACTAGTCCACACTCCACACTTTTACAGCAAGGTATTTGAGGACTTTTCTTTAACCTTGGAGTCCTTCTCCAGGCTCCCTGATTCACTGGTAATATACAATGGAATCTCTCCAAGTGCCACACTTCTCAGATAATTTCCTTAAAATCTTTCCCTATGCTGCACTTCTCTGATACTACAGGTTTCCCCAGGCTGGTAATACTTTGTCCCAAACACAGAGGATTTTCCCAAATTCTTCTTTTTTGTGTAAAGTGACTTCTAGGAAGCAATTCTCCAAATCTCCCCAAAACTTTGAGACTAGGAATCTGTTTTGCTAATCCCAAGTGGTGATCTTAAAACTTTAAGAGCTGCCGCTCTCTATTCAGCACCATGGCTTTTCTAATAATTGGTTTAATAATACCAGTGAAGACTGTAATTTATAAAAGCAAAAACAAATTAATAGCTCGTAAGCTTTCATACAGCCGGTACTTCTTTAGATATATGGATTTTCTGCTTCCCCCAGAACAACTCTATATTTCCTATCAACTACTCACACTTTTTTATAAGCCACATCAGTCTGTGTATAAACATCATAGCACTTCCTCAGCTTAGTGGTCACAGTATCATAATACTCACAAAAACATCACAATAAAGATGCAGAGAAAGCATTCAATAGTATTCTGGGATTTTATATGTTGGGCAATGAAAACATTTACATTACCTGAAACAATAATAAGGTTAATTAGGAGGTCATATGAAGGATTGGAGGCAAGAATCAAAGTAGCAGCGTTCCTCTCTGATAAGTTGTGTTTGAACAGGGGAACCAGGTGTGGGAGTGTCCTCTTTCCCCTTTATTATTTGCTTTATATTTAGAGCCACTGACAAAGAAAATAAGTTACTCAGAAATTCAAGGATATAATTGGTATGGTTATCATGAAAAGTTGGCTTTATTTACAGATTATATAATTGTACCTAATAATCCAGAAAAGGACATCCAGTGTTGTGGAACATTTTGAGACAGTTTCAGCTCTTTTTGAGATATACAATTAATGAAGGCAAAACACAGGCTATAGCTGCACATTATGTACCCACACATGAATTGGTTCAGCAATCTTCATATTTATGGGGACATGGAAAGATGAAGTATTTAGGAGTATGGATTAAAAAGGCTTCTGTTATGGCAGCTAAGGATATGTGGGAAGACACTAGATAAAAGATAATAAAACACTGAGAAACTGGACGCTTTTGTTTATGGATGTGGATAGTAAGATTCAAGCAGTGAAAATGTTTATATTCCCTTTGGTTTTATATATGTGACAGGCATATTTTTATCAACAAGAGGAGAAGTTGTGGAGAATAATTAATAAAGGGTTGAAAGCATTTATCTATAAGGTTAAGTGGACAAGAGTTAAGTGGGATAAGTCGATCCTTCCAATTGAACACGGTGGTGTATGATTACCTGATTTAAAATATATATGTATATATGTATGTATATAAAAATAACAAGCAGAAGGTTATAAGGTTATAATTCAAAGTGGAAAGGGATGATGATGAAGGAAGGGGTAAGTTTAAGAAACAAGGAGAGAGTAGATTTTGGATGCAGATCCATTGGGAGAGTAATAACAACCACACCGAAATTATATTCATTAAGTAATAGAAAGTATTATAAGAACTAAGCCAACACAAAAATGGAGAAAGGAGATTTTGATAATAAGGATGACTACAGGTAGGGGTACAGAAAATTAGCAAGAGAGAGCTAGAATTTGCTGGAGAAAATTGTCAAAGGAAGCAAGGTATTCAGATCAAATAACTAGGAAGGAAAGGGTAATAAAGTGGGAGGAGGCCAAGAGATTGTTTGGACTGTAGGCTAATGACTGCCTTCACTACCAGAGGTTGGCAACTGAGTGCAGGCAGAGAGAAAGGAACAGGAACATCTTAAATGAAAGGCCCAGTCTGTTAGTTTTTAGTTAAATCTAGAACAGAAGCTGCTGTTAAAAAAAAAAGATATTTAGTTGGACATGAAATTCATTACATGATAACTATAAGAATCAATCAGAGGAGGTTAGAAAAATTTGGAAAGAAAGACTGAAATAGCAATTACAAGAGAACAGTGAGAGACATATATATGGCTCCTGACCATATAAGAAAATCCAGAAGGTTTAGAATTTTTGCTTGTTTGGAATGTAGTTACATAGGTATTTTTATACCCCCAGGCAGACTTCAAATATTTTTTTCTCAGATAGACAGCAAATGTTGGAAGTGTAATGGAAAAGAAGAGGTAACTGTGAACATATGTTTTGTGAGTGTAATGAGCTGGCAGATTTAAAAAAATCCCTATAGAGTAATCTGTCAGAAATATTGGGTGAGCAAATGGTTGTAACTAAGGAAATGATTGTTCTGAGTTGGGACACAATATCAGAATTTCCTAGACATAAAGGACCTTGTTAATTCTGTTTACTGCCAAAAAATCGATTACAAGCAAATGGAAATCAAAGTCTAAACCACTGTATTTGAAGTAGTGAATATAAAAACAGATAAAAGAATTGGAAATGGGATCTTTAGAAAAGGGATGGAGCAAATTACATAGAAATAAATAGAATGACTAAATAGGATGTGTGGGAACGATACACAGAGTAATGTTCAGGAGGAAGAGGAGGAAGTTTTGATAGAAGGCAGGAATTGAGCAAATTATGTAATATTGGATTGAAGATAGTTATAAATAAAGAAAGAAAAGATGTGATGTATAATGTATGTAAATGAAAAAAATGTTAATATGGTTTCTTTTCTTTTCTGTTAACATATGTTTGCCTATTATTTAGGTGATAATTTAATAAAGGTGTTAAAATCACAATAAATTTTGTTTTATTTTGAACATTTAATGTATATCCTTTGGTTTAAAGCTATTAAGTATGTATACAGTAGTGTTCTTCTAATAAAACATAGCTTTTGAATATTCTACTAACTTATAAAGCTTATAAACCCACAAACTTAAAACTCACTGCTAAACTTCCATGAATTTTACAATATAGTTAATAACTGGCATTTCCATTCTTTTATGCAAAATATCTCCTGATTGTTCTCAAATTGTAGAACTTAAAATCCTACAGGCTATCATAACTTTTTTACAAAAATGCAATAATACAAAGACAACAAATGTTGTAACATTATCAACACCTTAATTTTTTCACAACTGTACTAATACTGTTTGTAAATACATTAGTCCCCTGTACTGTTGTAGCACTTCTAGTGATCATGTAGCAGCACATTGGTGCCTGTATTGATCCAGTTGTGCAGAACTGATGACATAACCACAGAAGCAATCACTGATCTTGGCCCAAAATGTTGTGCTAGCAAATAGCCTTGTGTACAAATATAGCATTCACTATAGACAGACAGTGGCCAGCACTGAAGTCCAACAACAATTCCTTAATCAGGTTCTGATTTAATAAGTCATTCTTCCCAGCCATGTCCATTAAGTACACCCCTCAGATACCCCCATAATTCCACATCTCAGCATTGATATAGGACTTTAGAGTCAGTTTATGGTGACCTATGATTCTTCATGCTCACTGTCTCCAAAAAGGCTGAATACTCAGAGTAATTGGTACATTGATATGCACAAACACAGAGTTTTACTTCCAGAACTTGCAGTCACAAGTGATGTCCCATGATATAGTGCCCACTCCTCAACTTTAAATTGATGAGA
This sequence comes from Protopterus annectens, assembly GCF_019279795.1. Taxonomy (NCBI): domain Eukaryota; kingdom Metazoa; phylum Chordata; order Ceratodontiformes; family Protopteridae; genus Protopterus; species Protopterus annectens. Next base: position 1,189,923,223 of record NC_056735.1, on the reverse strand, counting down.
AAAAAATGCTCTTCTGTCATTTTTAAACTGTAGCAAACTGTTTGCTACATTTTCAGCAAGCAGCTGATACAGTTTATCACACACACACACACACACACACACACACACACACACACACACACACACACACGCACACGCACACGCACACACACACACACACACACACACACACACACACACACACACACACACACACACACGCACACACACACACACACACACAGCGCTGAAGAGCTTCATTTCAGACTGTAAATGCCATGAAAAGAAGACTATTCTGTCTTAATCTGCAGCAAACTGATGCATTTGTAGCAAGCAGCTGCTACATTTTATATGACACATGGAGCACTAAAACACTTCAAATCAAACTGCAAATGAAAAAGTAAACAATATTTCTTCTGTTACTTAAAATGTAGCAAACTGATTGCTAAGCAGCTGCTACAGTTTATGCCACACCCAGAGTGCTAAAGTGTTTAATTTCAGACAAGTTTATGCAGTGAAGACCAATCAGCATTTGTCAATCATGCCCCCTAACACTTTCTGTCCTGGGCCCCACCTTCACTACACTTCTGACTCCAACTATAAAGAACGCAGCTAGTAGCTTAAGAATATCCCCACACCTCTTGTGACCTATTTCTTGAGGTTAGGGCATATCTGAATAAGCCCTGAGATCATTCCTGAATAAGCCCAGGCTCTTTCTCTGGCACTGTGGTGACAGTCCATGTCAGGAGAGCCACTTAGATTCAGTAGCCAGAATCTAGTCCATACTAATCTGTTGCACTCTTGGCTGTCAATTGTTTGGTGTCATATCTGACTTCACCTTTTGTGTAATGAAAAGAGAGCTCACAATACTTTTTAGTACTATTATATATTTTGTAAACCCATATTGTGATAGACCATTTAAATGAATTTTATAAACTTTTAACAAGGTTGTGAAACCTCAAAGTATGTCAGCTTATGTAGGAGATGCAGGGTTTGAAACCCCATAGAGGTGCTGGGGCTTGCCCCAACTTCACAGTGTCACTAAGCATTTTTTTAATTTGTCAAATTCAGCAGAATGGTCTGTCAGTGAGATGAGCTTCAATAAATGAAAACATATCTTTCTCATAAAGATGAGCCTAACTGAGTTATGCATATCACCCAACCACTAGGTTCTTACCACTAAGCACCATCAGAGGCCTCCTATTTTTTGTGGCTCTTGGAGTAACTCTCATTGTCATTTCTCCCGTTGGGGCTCTCTATTACTCTAAATGAAACATCATAAAGGTCAAATTTTGAAATCACTCTTTAGCTGCCCTTTCTTCTTAGTCAAGTTTGCCAACAGTAATCATACCATGAATACAAAGCTAAGGCTGACCTTATCCAGGAGTACAAAGCCTAGTATTACTCAACCATAAGTGCAAAGTCCCAAACAACATTGTTTTAGGACTGCAGGCCATACGACCACGATCCAAAGAGGAGTCATATAGTGCCATATGTTTAAATTTAACAAAGGTGAATAGTAAATGAATAAAGAAATAAAGTATTCATCTCAGATGACAAGATCACACTGTGCTGTATGCCTTAAGCCTGCTTCTCATGCCTGGTTAGAAAGTTATCTGGCAGAACTTTGGAAATAATCAAAACAGGTCAGCATATACGCCAACCCTAGATAAGCAGCACATAACTTCATCAAGAATCAGTTCTGTCCATCTTTCTTTTCATAAATGGCTTCCCTATGCTTTTTTTTTTTTTTTTTTTTAATTTGTCACAATGTTTTGGATTTCTAATATCATGATGGAAATGGACCCCATTCCTGAGTCAGGGTAAGATTACATTTCGTGAAATTAGTATTGCTACAGTCTTTCATATTTGCCAAGAAAGTTCATCTCAACACCTGTAATGTACACCAAATTGCTTATTTCTATAGTTCACATAGGATTCCATTATTGGTATCATATTTAAGTACACTTTAAATTTATATTTTAATAGTGTTGTTGCTTCTAGTACTTCTGGAACTGTCTGTGTTTATTTTTCTGCATTGCTCTAGTTCTGCTTGCAAATCCTGGTACTTTTTAACTTTGTACATCTCAGTATGTATACCACTATTACCACTGGGTGTATCTACTTCACTGATTAATCCTACTATTGTCTTTTTATTGGATTATAGAATTTGGTTTTCTTATATAATATAAGAATATAACTGTTTATATTTATTTTCTTAACAGTTGGTATTGGGTGACATCATGTAATCCAAACTTCATCACTGTGGGTAATGCTTTGTGGTTCATGTTTCCAACGCTTCTCAGCTACTTCTGTTTTGTAGTATTTGCACAATCCCCAGAGCGACAGTCTTGCCACATTATTGCCTTATTCCATATACAGTCCCTCAGCTATGATTGTATTACAACCAGCAAGATATGCAACTGTTTCTTCTTCTGTTTTACAGACCCTGCATTTGCCTGCTGATCCTACTTTTCAACAGACGTAAACCAATGTGTATGTAGCCCAGTATCTTAGGGAGTCATTCTTAGCCGTTTATCTTTTGGTTTAAATTCATCTCTCCTTAATCATTCCTGTATCAAATCTTGATCAACATGTGGTTGCTGTAGGAATTTTCTACACTTGTCACTATATTTGTGGGATTTCCTATTTTCTTTCCTTTTCTCCTGGTCCTTTTCTTTGTATTCTTTCCTTTTTGCACTTTCATTTGTTGTCTGATCTGCTTCTGGTTCAATTTCTATTGCAATCCCACTCTTTTCCAAAATGTTTCTGCTAAATTAAGCCATGATGTCATCTTAGACTTCTGCATTTTGTGCTTTAGGACTTTCGCTGTTTTGATTTGATGAGGTCTGCAAATGTGCATGCAGTCCCACAACTGCAGATGTGTACATGTAGACAATTTCAAGGAAGCCCATACCTCCTTCACACCAAAGGGATATATAATTTTTTTTACATATAATTTGATAATAATAAAACATTTTTCTTGGCCAACAATTCAGTGCCATTTTGGGTCAGTCACTCACACAAATGCAGTAGGTTAGAAGAGAACAAATTGATTTATAGCTTGGATTTTATTCCTAGATGTCAAGGCAGTTTCATTATTAGCTTTAGATCTGATATTGTCAGTTTTCATTCTATCCTCAGCTGATGGGTTCAGATCCAATCCCTCATCTCTGACTCGGCTGTTGCTAAAGCTCGCAGCAACCAAAAACTCTCAAGCTTCTCCTTTACCCATAATGCACCAGCCCCAAGTACTCCAGATCTCATTTGCTGCTTTCAGTGAAAGACATGGTCTGACAGTTACTGTCAAGAGTTTTTAAAAGATAAATTTAAAATTTCTATTTTCTTTCAGCTTTATTAATGATTACCTTTACGTTACTTTACGTATTTCTCAAATACTATTGTTAGTATTTTTCCTCTGGTCTTTTACCTGCCTCTTCCTACTTTAACAGTAGGTCTTATCTACCATTGTTGGTAGTATTTCCTCTTCTTCTTTCTTCTCTGTATCTGCCTGTCTTCTAAAAATAAACATTAAATCTAGTAATAATAGATTTTTTTCTTCCTTTCATTCTATTATTTTTGAAAAATGGTGGAAAAAGGGCCTGTGGGTTTTAAAAAGTGTATAAAGTGTGGGCATAAGCTTCAATTATTGGATGCCCACACATTATGTGTTTATTGCTTAGGGCCTCTTTATTTGCAGGAGAACTGCACGATATGCCATGGGTTCAACCCTAGGGCTCAGGTCGAGCTCAAAAATAAATTGATTCTAAAAGGACTCTTACCCTCTTCATTCGTGGAAGCTATATCTGGAGAAAGATTTCCCATATTAATGTCAAAACCAAGGTCTCTGAAGCCTTCCTCTTTGTCTTTGGAGTCTTTTAGACATAGATCAAAAAAAGATCTAATTTCACCCTCAGATCCAAAAAATCTGAAATTATCTGAGCCGATGTCTTTGGATCCAAAAAACCCAAAACTGAGTGATCCCACTACCTCAGATCCGAGACAATCCTCATCAGATCTGGCTGTAGCTAGTTCTTCTACCTTTATTGTGATGCCAAAGACCAGGTATTCACCTTTGGTGGATCCAGTGCCCTGTAGGGTACCATCACCTTTTTTTGCCTAGACCCAGGTACCCTTCAGTCTTGTCTGCTCATTCTTCAAGGAGTCTTTCAGAGGAAGATGTGGAAAGAGTGGTGAGAAATATTCTCTCGGTATAGGGTCAGATGGGTGTCCCTTTGGCTCCTAACACTCTGGGTCAGGAGGTATGTTCCACTGCTACACCACCACTACAAGTTCCTCTTCTGACTCTTTCAGTGGTCTCAGAGTCCCTGGATCCCAGCTGTCCAGATCTGAGGATTATCTTATCCTTGGATCTGAAGCTTACTCTGAATGCTCCAGTCCTGTTGGAGCCAGAGAGCTCTCAGAGCCGAAGCTTCCTTGTCAGATCCAAGGTGTTGCAGTTAACACCAATTCTTTCAGAGCCATCTCCATGCCTCAGAGCCTCAGCATTGGATAGCTCTGTGATTTTGCCCTTGCAGCAGGGGAGGGCTATGATCCAAATGCTTGCCTTTTTAGATCCAAGGTCTTCTCTTTCTCTGGGATGATCTGCCTTTGAGGCTGTGAAGAGAGTTTTCTCTGCCTTGGCAGAACAGATGGATCCAACTCCCTCGGATCCTAAATCTTCAACCCTGATGTCTTATCATTCAAAGTCTCATCAGTCTTTCCACAGGGACAGCCAGTACCAAGACAATATGCTTCCCCTCATGGAATCTTGTGTTCTTCTTCTGTTACCTCTCCAGAACATCCCATGAAGGAGGTCCCTAAGAAGAAGATGTGCAAGAGGAAGCACCTGGACTCACCAGAGAAGTCTATCACAGAGGATTTTGATGAAGGTAAAGGTTCCCCATGGTCACCTCTGAAGATGTCTCATTTGGAAATATCCTAGAAATCCTTAAGCAGAGAGGTGGCTGGACTCCATATTCCTGGAGGTCTTTCACACTGTTCCACCTACCTTCTGGGTGACTCTGTGCACCGATGAGCTGATTGAGTTGATCTCTCAGCAGGCATGGAATAAACCTGACACCATTGAGCCTATACCTCAGAGACTAGATAAAATTATGGCACCACCTGTAGACAAGCAGTTTTGGGAGAAGGGGTGTCCATTGATCCCCCCAACAGGGAGTCTTGGACAATGGACAGATTTGGAAAGCATGTCTATGCTTCAGTAACCTTTGCTTTAAGGTTACTGAATTATTTGGCACATTTTACAAAACTTCAGAGGGATTTGATTAAGGCATTGTCAAATGCCCTCTCAGAAGTCATTTCTGACAAAATTCTGTCATCTGTGGCTCCCCAGTTGGGTACTCTGCAATCCATCGCCAATTCTTCCATGAGGATTGTTTTACATGTAGCCAAAGGGACCTCAAGGGGAGGGGGTTCAGGCATTTCCATTAGGAGGCATGCCTGGATGTACTTATGTGATTTTGCAGAGACCTTCAAGTCTTCGTTCATCAGTGCTTCTTTTGATGGCACGTTTATCTTTGTCTCCAAGATAAATTACACACTATCTAGGTGTGAAAAGGATGGAAAGAATCTCTCTGTAGTGGGAGTATGTTTTTCAACCAAGGAATCGATAAAGTGGTCAAAAGATGTGATTCAAATAGTCTCAGGGTCCATTACAGGACACACATGGAGGAGATTGCTCCAGAGGCAGGGGATGGAACTCTAATGGATGACGATGCCCACACTGCAGAGGTGGCCCACAAAACCAAGGTTCCAGAGAATCCTTCTTTGACAGACCCTTTGACAGACCCTACCAGCACTCCTGAAATGAGGCACGATTGCCCACCTATGGAGGCAGTCAGGGTACATTTATTACATTACATTTATCCCTGCACCAGAGAGCCTGACTAGACTTAAATGATACTTGGGTGCAGAGAATTATTTCCAGAGGTTATGTAATTCCCTTTTCTCTTCCTCCTGCAAATTAAAAAAAAACCCTGATGTTCCACCCAGTCAGAGGGAACAAGTAGCAATTCAAATTCAAAAACTTCCAGAAAAAAAGAGTCATCCAAGAGATCCCACCAGATCAGAGAGAAGTCAGAACTTGTTCAAGGTTCTTTTTAGTGCCAAAGAAACAGAAGACTGGACACCAGTTTTGGATCTCAGCTTCTTAAACAAATCAGTTCAACGATCCAAGTTTCAGATGGTCACAGTAAAGTCCATTCTCCCTTTTCTGGGCAAGGATGACTGGATGTGCTCAATAGACCTTCAGGATGCAAACTATTATATAAAGATGAACAAACAATCCAGAAGGTATTTATGCTTCTGGCTGGGAGCCAGTCACTACCAGTTCAGAGTTCTACCCTTTGGTCTCACCACAGCCCCAGGGTGTTTACCAAGTGCATGGCAGTAGTAGCAGCTCACTTGAGATTGCAAGTATTCCAGATGTTCCATATCTAGATGACTGACTAATTTCTGCTTCGACCATGCATCAATTGATAAGGGCAAGAGGTCAGGTTCTCCACACTTGCTCTGTTCTGGGGATAACTATAAACTACAAAAAGTCCCAACTAGAACCAACTCAGACTCTAGAAATCATACCAACAATTCTCAACACAAAGTCAACCATAGCTTTACTACCACCCTCAAGAGTCAAGACTGTAAGATCACAGGTCAGAAAGATAATCTGCAGTACCAAGATTTCAGCCCGCTTGGTCTTTCAATCTCTGGCAGTGATAACATTAGTACCTTTGGCTAGCTTTTACATGAGAATTCTTGACTGGATGCTAGCCACTCAATGGTCAATACTTTACCAACCCATGCCTTATCAGATATGAATCACTCACACATGCAAGAGAGATCTCAGGTGGTGGATTTGATCAAATGAGTTTCTACAAGGCTGTTCATTTATTCCCCCTCAGCCCAAAGCCTTAGTGTTCATGGATGCTTCCCAGCTTGGGGGGGGGGGCATTTTCTAGAAAAAACAGTTCAAGGCACTTTGTCCCCCATAAAGACCAACCTGCACATCAATGTGCTAGAGATGAGAGCAGTGGTTTTAGCATTGCAGGCCTTCCAGGATGCTCTACCCTTGGGGACAATTGCAATTCAAATGGACAATGTCAGTAGTTTTGTACATCAACAAACATGGAGGGATCTAATCCAACCCCTTATGTCGAGAAGCTGTCAAAGTGTGGCAATGGGCCCTCTCATCCAACTGCTTTCTCATAGCAATGAACATTCTGGGGAAATCCAATGTGATAGCAGAAACTGAGCAGGTACATTCTTCTGCCTCACAAATGGTACCTCAACAAGAACATCACAGAACTGATTTTCCATTAATGGGGCCAGCATCACTGCAATTTATTTGTTTCCCCCTAAACAACAAATGCAGCATATAGTTTGCCTTAAATCCTCCACAGGGTGAATCGCCGAGGGATGCTCTACTTCACAATTGGCCCCTCCGGTCAACTCTATGCTTATCCACTCATTCCGCTAATTCCAAAATTCCTACAAAAAGCTGCCATGTTGTAGGGCAAAGTCATCCTCATTCCACCCTTCTAGCCTTGACAGATTTGATTTGCCTACCTTTGGCCTCACTTGCTTCACCAACCTTGGATTCTGGATCTGACTCCAGACCTCCTGTCTCACCTGACAGGCATGATTCATCTAGACATAAGTAATCTCAGGATAACTGCCTGGCTTCTCAAGTTCCATTAATAGCCAGACAGCCTATGCTCTCTTCACCTGTCCGTCAAATATTTTTGTCTTCCCATAAACCTTTTACCAGAAAACTCTACTCCAATAAACTGGGCTCATCAAAATAATACTGAACCTTTTTCAGCTCTGTTATGTAGCATCCTTGCATTTTTGATGCATCTTTTTAAAGAAGGAGCTAGTGCATCTACTGTTAAAGTTCAGTTAGCAGCAATATCAGATTTTCACATTGGTTTTGATGGTTCTTCTGTTGCATCTCATAAATTGAGCAAAGCCTTCTTGAAAGACACTCTTTTTCTGAAACCCCATTTTAAAGACTGTACTCCCCCATGGGACCTGAATCTGGTACTGCAGGCTCTTACTCAGTCCCCTTTGAACCAGCAGCTACATGTGACCTTAAATACTTTTCCTGGAAGACAATTTTTCTGGTAGGTATTACCTCTGCAAGCTGAATTTATGTGATTCAAGCCTTGTCCTCTAAACCACCATGCTTGATTTTTCACAAGGATAGGGTTACATTATGAACTAATGCATCCTTTCATTCCTAAGGTGGTGTCACAATGTAATATCAATCAGTCCAATAATTTACCAGTATTCTTTCCTAAATTTGCTAACAAAGCCGAATACATGTTGCATTTATTGGATATCCACAGACAATTACATTTTTAGTTGCATAGAATAAAAGATGTCAGAAAAGTTGACCAATTGTTTGTTTCATTCGCAGAAGTAAAAGTGGGAAAATCAGTTGCCAAAGTTACATTATCTAAGTGGCTATTTGATTGTATTTCATTTGTTTATAACAAATTGGACATTATTCTGCCAAAACTGTTATGGGCCCACTCAACTAGATTCATGGCCACCTGTTCAATATTTCAGTCCTGAATGTCCATGGATGATATTTGCACAGCAACAACTTGGGCTACTTTCCATACTTTTATTACTCATTAAAAATTGGATCTGGTCTCCAGAGGTAGAGCATCATTTGGTTCAGTAGTGCTCAGGAATATCCTTTCTTGAGTCCACCCTGGAATTTAGGTAGCTGGGAACTCTGTTGCATCAATTGAGGATACAATGAAAACTGACAACATAAGATAAAGAAGTTATGCACTCGCCATAACAATCCACCTCAGTTGTCCATTTTCATTCTTCCTCAACTCCCCATCCATCAACCCCCAACCTGTATAAATTTCTGGAAGAATGAGAAGTTACAGCACACGAATGTCCTTTATATTGAGCTCCAGATGGAGTCTTCCTATCTGTCTTCCTATCTGACTGCAGATATTTCCTTTCTACTAAAGTCAGCAAACAAGAATTTGAGATACTTGGGGGTTGTGCATTATGGGTAAGGGAGAAGCTTGGGGGTTTTAGTTGCCATAAGCATTAGCAATGGATGAGTTGGATCAAGGGATCTGATCCAAATGCATCAGTTTCAGAAGGATGAAAATGGATAACTCAGATGAAACGGTATGGATGAGTTTGTAACTTTTTCTGTAGTATTCCTTAGTAGGCTTTGTTCATGTTTTATTGCTGGCACTTCATCTATTCCTAAATATTTATACACTCACTCCTGTTCTAGTTCCTCTATATCATATTCCTGTCCCAGGTTGATATTTTCTTGGTGTTGTAACTTTACAGATATAAAAATTGCTTTTGCACATTTATCAAAACCAAATGTCATTGTTATATCATCTGAAAAGGTTTTAACAATTTGCAGTTTTGCTTTCAGAGTCTCATCTGCAGAGCTGTACAATTTAAAATCAACCAGAAGATACAGATGAGATGATTTTAAACAAGGTTGATTTCTGGAAGTTAAGCTCTAACAATATCCTAGTCTAATAAGTTAACATCTTAACGGGTAAAGGGTGTAGCTGGTTTTAGTTACCAGAAAACCCTGCAGTTGCTGTGAGCCCCATGATCATGAGTGCCCCCAACCACAGCAAGTTATCTTATTTTGATACTTTGTTGCATGTTTGTCAAACTAACAAAAGTTGGTACAATAATCTTATTTTCAGATTGGCACAACTTCTTTTCCTTTAAAATTCAAAGATATCACTAAACATTTTACCACTGACACAGTGTCCTTGACTTAGTTAAATCTTGCTGTTGGGCATTCTCTCCACTAAAACTAACATTATAACTGACTTTATACACCCACAATACCCATGACTGAGGGGGATTCCCAATCATTTTTGACTGGGTGAAGCTGTTCCTGTTTGGAAGAAAGTGAAGAGACAAGAAAGCTCATTCATTCTATAAATTACACACTTTAACCTAAACAGGATTGTGATATGACCCTGTTTGGATTAAGCCTGTAATCAGTAAATGAACATGAGAGATTTGAGTGCTAGGGATATCATCCCAGTGCTTACCTGGGATTTTAAGAACAGATTCTCCTGATCTTCAGGAATGGTTTTCTTTTTCAATGAGTTTTATAACTACCATCAGGTCACCAGATACTATAACTCTCAACTTCTTAGCTCAGGAATTCTGGGCTAAACCACAAATAATGGCAGAATAAAGACTCAGCATTAGAAAGGCATTTTAATTATTGCTGTAATTTATTTGAAAAGTTAAGAATAACACATTTTCCATCAACATGTATTTTTGGGCAATAAGAAGTATGAAACTCTAATGATCAGTATTAAGACTACCAGTCATCCTAAGTGACTTACCAGCATATAATTTTTTTATGAGGGACAGGGCAAAAATATGAAGCAAAATCAGGGATATTCTGTGAAATCAGAGCCATTGAGAGTTATGTATTACTCCTGATGAAGGCAAAACAATATTCACTGATCAAGTGTGGCAATACCAGTTGTCAGCAAAGTACTGCAATTTACTGAAATCAATGTAAAACTAGTGCTGGTATGGGTTATGCTTATGTGTGTTTGCGTGTGCTGGCGCTGCTGTCTAAGAGTAACAAGATGGCTATAATTTATTTCACTTTGTGTCACATACATCATCAACACTTCCATTATGCTTGTGTTTGGGGGAATGTGGTTGCCATGTATCTGAGAGTAACAAACTGGCCATAATTTCTTTCACTTACCATTATAAGCTTAGATTTTACATGGTAGGTGTCTATCTTTGGTGGTTTGGCAAGAAAAGGCTGCTTTTGAAAGCAACTGCTCATCATCAAAATAGCACGCTGAGTAGCATTGCCATTCCACAATTTTTTGCTCTGGTTGATTCTTGGCTGTGGCTTTTTCTATGCAAAGTATGCAGGCCTTCCCTGTGTGTGTGTGTGTGTGTGTGTGTGTGTGTGTGTGTGTGTGTGTGTGTGTGTGTGTGTGTGTGTGTGTGTGTCCATTTTTGTCCTGAAGCTCATAAAAAATGTTGATTTACTTTTAAGCCATATAAGACTACTGACAGTCAATAATAGCAGACATTAGAGTTTCATAATTTTTATTGTCCAAAAATGCATGATGATGCAAAATGCACTGTTCTATTAACTTTTTAAGGAAATTGTAGCAATTGTAGTAATTGCTCTGGTTTCCTTCAGCACCTTGGAAACAAGCAGTAGGTGAACTGGTATTCCTCCTGTTTCTTGAAACTGGACATGCAGACAATGTGTGCCTGTGTGTGAGCATGGGTGTGTAAAAATCACTGATTTTTTTCTGCATGCACAATAATGCTGGGTACATACACTGTTCTACTGAGTACCAGTAAAAATATAGTTAGTAAGTAATTATTTTTCAAAAATAAGTCATAAAATACACTGCAGAACATTCAGACCTTTAGAGGTTCTGGAGGTCTGGTGGCCCCCATACCCCATATTGTATAAATTGATTTTGACATGGAATTAGTGGTATTCTCTACCCCAGAAGCACACATTCTAAAATAAGACTTGCTCAAAAGTATGTACAGAAAGCTACTGTAGGTTGGGGGCTGGACTAGGGACAGTGTGATCATTACTTATTTCATTTTCCTTATAATCAAACCTCACAGGTGTGCACAGTAGGTTATTATAGTTTGTGCTGGGGTTAGAGAGAGTTTGTTTATTGTTTCTTTTACTTTTCTTGTAGACTTGAGAAGTGTGCAAAGGTTATTATAACCTGCTTAAGGGCAGTATACTTTCTAGGAGCAATAAGTTGGAATACATTACTGTGATCATTATTTTATTCACTTTCCTCACAATTACACATAAGGCACATATACAGAGGAGTGAGAACACACTGTGTATATATATTACAGTAGTTACTTGAAATACATGACTGTAGCAATTTGAACATGTGCTTTGATTCCCAATGTAACACAAGAGGGATGCATAGACAGTGGCTGTATTCTTTATATTTATTTACATTTCTCCGTAGTAATTTTATTTTTTGTATTGTGAAATTTACCATATTCTGCCATTTTTGCCTGCATTTCTCTTCAAATATCTTTGGTGCTGCATTTTTGTTGATTAGTTTGACTTTCTTCTCTGCATAAATATCATAGCTTATCAGATTTCCTTTTCTTTCCAATGTCTGTGTTTCTTTTTATACCTTTCAGTGACCTCTGTTTTTTGTTCTTTCTCTCTTCTCACTTCCTCTGTCACTTCATTTTCCAAGTGGTGCAGTTTTGCTTCATCTGGATAATATTTTGTTCTGATCTGTTGAATTATAGGTACATAGGATCATTGGTGTTTACTAGGTTAACAACCACAAGGGCCTTTTTAAGCCTAATCATGCATCTCAAATCTCTGACAAGTTCTGGTACCCTTGATAAGTGTAAGCAGGGGCCTGGGAGATGAAACATTTAAAAGCAGGGATGTGGGAGATGAACCACTTACAGCCTGCCTGTGTCCATTAGAGACATAGGTGCCAAACCAGGGATGCATTTCTTGTTCCCCATCCATTTGTCCAAGTTTCACTTGAATTGGGTTAAGGATGAAGTCTGCTTCACATGGATGGGAGTCTGCTACTATGGGCTGTATACCTGTCTCTCCATCAGGTCCTATTTATATCACAGGCAAGGTTTAAGTCTTTAGAATGGGTAATTCTTGTGCTGTTTGTTTTGTGTATATGAATGAGGTCCATCAGAGTGAGGTTGACAATACCTTTTATGCCAGACATATATCTTCCATCAACAGCCTGTAGTAGACAGAATATAATGATAGGGCCTTGAGATGGTTTGCATAGGATATGTTACTTACACTCTGCATTCTTTTAGTGATGGACCTCTGTGGACATTACAATTGTTGGATATGCCTAGTTAAGTACATACCAAAGTACTCAATGACAGGTCTGATGGATGCTGAAGCCAGTGGAATAATGACTTCCTTGTATCTAGATGCCATACCTTTGTTTATAAGTTGTGCAGCATAGAATGATTTCCTCACTACTGTAGACACATGATGGTCAAAGGCTATATTGCTGTCTATGTGTGTCCCTGGGTCCCTGACTTCTGGGTTAACACTAAGGGGTGTGTTTTCAATATGATGGTTTCCAAGGGTGGATGACATTCTGAAGGATACTATTATGCATTTCTTGACATGTAGTTGTTTGTCTGTGTCAACCCTTCCTGGAGAACATTTGTGTCGGTGTGAGATTCAATGATAGCTCCTGATTTGCAATCATCTGCAAATGTAGACAGACAGACAGAGACCATTGACATTGGCGTTGACTTCAGAGAAGTAAATCCCAAAAAAGAGTGGTCCAAGGACCAATCCCTGAGGGACTCTGATTGTGACTGGCCTCTTTGTAGAGGTGGACTCCCCAATTCTAGCTTCCTGGGTTCTGTCTGTGAGTCAGTTAGCTATCCACCAGGTGACATACAGGTTTGTACCTAATCTCCTAAGTTTGTCTACAATGCCAAGTGGGGTATTGTGTCAGATGCCTTGGGAAGGTCAAGGCAGGCAGTGTGAACCATTTTGCCCTCATCCATTGATTTGGTGACCTACTCAAAGAAGTCAACCAGGTTCAGTAGGCATGACCTGCCCTTGGTGAAACCAAACTGGGTTGGGTCCAGTCTCTGGATGTTTACTATATCATTATTGATTATTTCCATGATAATTCTTTCCATGGCTTTGCATGTAAGACTAATGAGACTAATGGGTCTGTAGTTTCCATGTTCGGTAGATGGCCCAACTTTGTGCACAGGGATGACTGTTGCTGTTCTCCATTCATGAGGCATGAATCCTGTTTGGAGGCTACAGTTGAATAGCAATTCCAGAGGGTCTGATAGGTCATGTTTCATACAATTTAGAAGGCATCCTGGGATATTGTCTGGGCATACTGATGCAGTGTTCTTGGCTTTAGAGACAGCATTAAGGACCTGTTCCCTAGTGATAGCAGGGAAAGTTATATTTGATAGCATTTCCTGAGGGAAGGTTGAGGGGGAAAGAGGAGTAAAGTTGGACCTAAATTTGTCAGCCAGTAGATCTGCTATATCTTCTGCTTCAGTATAGGTGGCTCCATTTATAATAAGCTCTGCACACAAGATTGCAGACATACGGTAGCTAAAAAATGCCTTGTGATTGTCCTTGGCTTGGGAGGCCAAATTTACCCCAAAGTTGGCTTTGGTAGACATTATTTGTCAACTGAGTTGTTTACTTAGTTTGATGAGAGTGCTTTTATCCTGCTGGGTGCTGGACCTCCTAATTTTTGCTATGATTATCTTTCTTCTGTTATACAGCCTATTGATTTTGTGATTCCACCAGGGTGGCTTGTTTTGTGAGTTAGTTCTGTATTTTTTTCCTGTTGGGTACAGCTGCCTCTATGCAGCTATTAACATGTTTGTGTAGAGTTTGTGTGAACAGTTCTGCATAGGCAGCAGGGTTCTCAAGCATTTACAGGGGCTTGACATATTGCCAGGTTATCACTTAGCAGAAAGTTAGCCTTAGAATAGTTCCTGAATATTTCAGGGATAGCAGGGGGTCCAGGTTTTATTTTTACTTCAAATGAGACCATTTTGTGGTCTGACCTTACCAGGGAAAACATTACACTAGGGAATGTGCAGCACTCTCCCATATTAGTGAGGACCAGATCCAGTATGGTTGCACCCCTGGTTGGTGTATTGACAATCTGGTCCAGGGAGCTTGTGTTTACAAAATCCAGGAATCTCTGTGCCTGTATTTTTGGTATCATATAGGATTCACAGTTAATAGTGGGGTAATTAAAGTCATCCAAAAATATGGTATTGGGTTGGATGGTGAGTTTTTCCAATAAGTTTAAATACATTGTACGGGTATTCTGGGTCATAAATGGGGACCTATAGCTTGCGAGGAAGTGATATTGGATTTTGCCTATAGTAATTTCAACATGGAGTAGCTCAAGTGCATTGCCCTGTTTGACTAGCCTTGAGGTATATTTATTTTTGATGTAAACTGAGACACCTCCACCTTTACTCCCTGTCTGTGTAGTAGCTGGTCTAAAAGTGTGGAAGGCATTATAACCTTATACTGTCCTTGAGCTCTTTGCGGCTTAGTGACCGTACAGATATCGGCATTCTCTAGAGTGAAGACAGCTTCTAGGGAGTGGAGATTTTTGTTTAGACTCCTAGCACTGAGCAGTAATACCTTTAGATTTTCTTGGTTTTGATTTGTTATGTTGGAAGTACTTTCAGTTTGGCATTGCCTAAAAAAGGCACTATGGGGGAAGACAATGTTTTAGCTAATATTTGAAAGCCAAGAGAGGAGAGGTGCAGACCATCCCTGGCAAATCAAAGTAGCCTGTTGACCATTTCTTTCCATGCTGACAAATACTGGACCTCCTTAGAATGACACCAGAAACTAAGTCAATTATTAAAGTCAGTCATCTTTTGTTCATAGTGACATCATCCTTGGAGAAGGTAAAATGCTGCTCAATGCTAGGCTCATACCAGCCTGAGTCACATATTATGAGAACTCCATGATGTCGTTCTTCATATAGATGTATGTCTCAGGTCATTTACACCCACATAGACTATGACTGAGTCATACTGATACTTGTGGTCTAATGACCTGAGGGTGTGCGTAATGTGGCAGATCCTAGCCCCTGATAAGCAACTGACCGTGACTTTCTCCTTACTCAGTCTAGTGAGAGGGACATCAGTGTGTCTCATGATGCAATCTCCAATTATCAGAATGTTGGATTGTGTAGTGGCTTGTATGATGGGCTTAGAAGTAGAGGCTCTATGAGATGTGACTGTTGGCTCCATGAGATGTGGCTGTATGTGTTGATGTGTGTGTTGTTTTGAAAGAGTGCATTTGAGGGTGTTGAGGGTATTTATTATATGTCATATAGGAGGACTTTGGGATTTAGGAAGGTTACATTTAAGTGCCTCAGCATATGTATGTCTATATGTCTGCACTGAATTGTGTGTGATGGATGCAGTGTGTGTGTGATGTGGATAACCTACCACTGCCCACCAATTAATATGTGATGTGAATATTCCACACTGCCCACCAATTAATATGTGATGCCCCAGCATTGGCCCAGTAATCAAGGAGCCTCAATCCTCACCATTGGCAACAGTGGGGGATGTACACACTGGGGGGATAACAAGTACACACACAGTAAAGTACAATTTCCCTTAAGAGCACATAGACACCACAGTCAGTCAGGGGCTGGTTTCTCCCTCTTTCTCCAGACCCCCAATAAGTCTCCGCACTGGTACAGCTATAGAGTTGAGATCTCAGCTGAGTGGGTAAGCCAAGACCTCAATCACCCCCTCTGTCCCTCCCTAAGTAGCTGACACACACACACACACACACACACACACACACACACACACACACACACACACACACACACACACACACACACTTTGAGATTTGATAAATACACAAACACACACACCTGAGAAAGACTGGCACAGGTTTACTAGCTAATGCCCCCTTTTGCCCAGACTATAAGGTAGTTATCACTGACACCAGACAACTCTTTATCAGCTACTTTAAGGACCTTAACAAAGGGTGTCCAGTTTTACTGTGCAATATTACTATTAATCCAAATGGTAGTTTGACCAAGAGCAAGGCTATTACGAGTGGCCTGCACAGTGTCACCAAATAGATATGCAAGTACTCTCAGAGCTTAAATATTTCTAGGTAAACCAGCCACAATTGAAAGGTTTACATATATTTAACAATAAATAATAAAAGAACAAGACAATACTCAGTAAAGAATCACAGTTACTTCAGAGTTCAAAATCACAGAAAATATTGAAAAATGACATTGCAGGACAGTCTCAAATAAATAAAGAAAGCATCTAAGCTATACTTCACTATATTCCTAACTGTATCTAAGAGAAATGACTGTACCCTAGACTTACTCATAGCAAATGAAGACAGATGTGGTGAGTGGGTTTTTCCCAGCTGATGCTGTCAGGTCAAAGACAAAAACAAAATGCACAGTCTCTCTGACAGAGAGTTCTTAAATTAATATCTCAAATATTGCTGCTGGGATACTTGCAGGATGACGTCACTTTGGCCATCTGATTATCCCAGGCAAAACCCCCCTTTGTTAGAAGCTGCCAGCATTTAGCATCTCCCTGTGAAAAATACATATCTCTCAGATCTTTGCAGCTGCTGGAAGACATAAAACAGTAAAACAAAACACTTACAAGACAATGCAGGAGGCCCCCCTAATTTTAGACTTCCTGTCTCCTTGCTGCACTGAAACCATCTCTTTTATTATGTGGTTATAAAACAATTTAATTTCAACTATTTTTCTGAGGTTTTGGAAGTTAACCTTCTATGTTTCAGTTTCTACTGTTACAAATATATACATTTACACTGCTACAGTAGTGTATATACATTTCTGTTCTCTTCCATTAGGGTACACTGTGGATACATCTTTTAAGCTCAGTACTTTACAAACCCTGTTCAACACATGTACCAGCAATTTAATATACACATAACATACAGTTCTAATACATTTGTAAGACCAGCATATAATTTTGTTGATATTCACAAATGACATATAATTATTTACAAAATTTCAGACAACTGTGCTGGCAGTATCTCCCTCTGTCCCACTTCTATATAAATCATATTAATATTCACAAATTACATATAATTATTTACAAAATTCCAGATAGCTTGGCTGACAATATTTTTTTGTGACAGTGTGTACTACTTGCAACCTTATTGAAATTAGGAGTATTTTATGTGACAGTTTTGTCTCCAGTGACATTGTGTAAATAGCTCTGAGAATTAACTGGTTGTTAGTAAACATGAAGCAATTTCTGCATTACCTCAAGATGCCCATATTCATAAAGCTGGTAACAAAGATAGTGGAGAAGTCCATATCCAAGGCAACAGACCCTTTTTTATTGATTAGGCAGTTGGAATTGGCCCTAGGCATGAGTGTGTGCATGTGTGTGTGCCTTCTGTGGAAGGTTGGGCACCGGGCTGGCAACTTGACACTGTAAAATTCCACTGTCAATCATGAGCGGACAGGTGATCCGCTGTGGCGACCCCTAACCGGGAAAAGCCGAAAGAAGAAGAAGAAGAAGACAGTTGGAGTGAGAATATAAAGCAATGTCAGGAGCATACGGTTTGCAACTCTGGGGACAGTGCTTGTCACTGCACACTAGTTGTCCTGTGTGCAACTAGGTATCGGTGAAACTTCAGTCGTGCTTTTACAGTAAAAATATCACTGAAAATATCTGTGTTTATACAGGGCACTGCCAAACACTTGAGGGAAAACTAATAAGTAGACCATGAAAATTTAAGGATGAAATATTTAGGCAAATATTTTGAAGTTAGAAACAAATAAAACAGTACTTACTGAAAACAAAGAATTAGCTAGAAACAAATCAAGCAGTAAAAGTAATATCTTTTGGCTTTTCCCAGTTAAGGGTCGCCACAGCGGAACTCCGGTCCGCTAATGATTTGCAGTGGAGTTTTACGGTGCCGAGTTGCCAGTCCAATGTCCAGCCTTCAAAGAAGTCACACCCATTCATGCACTCACCTATCTGCATGTCTGTAAATGTCACTCGACTGCGGGGATGACATGCAGACTCCACACAGAAGGCACTCCAGCTGAGAATCGAACGGGAGAATCTCTTGCTGTGAGGTGACAATGCTAACCGCTGCACCACAGCGGCCTCATGCAGTATTTACTGAAAACAAAGAATTAGCTTGTCAAGAGTGATGAAAAGAGGGGAGTTGCATGAATGGCTACTGCCTGGCTACTACAAGTGCTGGTCTCATCACAGCTTCACCCTGCTGGGATGCAATGCTTTTTTGCTTCTTCTCTCACCAGAAGCAAAACAATCGCACCAATCCCAAGATAAGAAGTAGGCCACAGCCTGTTTGGTGATCCATAGTCCCCTCCCAGGTGATGCAAGGATCTATAGGCTTGTTTTAGCCTTTTCCTGGTAGATGCCTTGAATAGCAACCAGACCAATCAGGAACATCAAGCACAGACACTCACTGCCCAACCAGAAACAGTCAGGAATCAATGCACTCTGCTCCTTCTCCCACCAGGAGCAGAATATAAGCACAAATTCCAAGCTGTCACCTATGAAGCAGTTACTAGGCTTTCTGGTGATTGGCAGTCTCCAGGAAATAATGTCCCTGTGCTCCTTCTCTCACCAGGAGAAAATAGAAGCACTAATCCCAAGATGACTATTGAGAGGGAGAATGTGGGCTCTCCAATAGAGTGGTGGCCAAAAAATAAGGTCACCAATTATTTTTCAACCAAATGGGCTGTAATGTTTACAATATGTTAATTTTACATTGCATGTATATATATTCTTTGCTTTTTTTGATTTTTCAGAGTATCTCTGTTTCCTGTTTACACAGTTTTGCTTGTCTGCAGCAACATTTACTGAAAATTATATGAGAACTGATAAATTTATGTATATGATCTGTATTGGTTAGAATGGGTAGAAAGCATGACTGAAGTGAATTTATAAAGGGACAAGTTATAGCACTGCACTCCGAAGGCTACTCCGAATGTGATATTGCTAAACATTTGGCTATTTTATGATGTGGAGTACAAAATTCCATTCATTTGGGTGGTGCAACATGCCATAATAACTGTGGCTGTGATTGCAAAACATCATTAAGAGATGATAAATGTCTGAAGAGCATTGTTACATCAAGTCCTCATACATTGTTCGAATAGCGCATCTGACTTAAAGAATTAGATGACATCTAGCAAAATATTTTAATTTGGTGGCAAGAAGACCAGCTAAGAAACCGCTGATGACAAATAACTGGCCATCAAATTCACCAGATCTCAATGTCATACAAAATTGCTAGAATATCATGAAGAAAAAAGTGGCAGCACATTAGCCAACCTTGGAAAAGGATTTAAAAGATGTCATCAAACACATTTGGGTGACTGAGTTCACATCAGAGTACTGCAAGTCACTAGTTCACAGCATGCCATCTCATATCAAGGCTGTGTTGAAGAATAAGGGAAATCCTACAAAATATTGATTATTATGTGTAGAATTTTGTTGTTCTTTGTTTTTCAATAAACATTTGCATGTCAGGCTGAATGCAGCTACACTAATTGCTGTTGTAATAAAAAAAGAAGCCAACAAAAAGCCGGTAGATAAGTAATGCACACTCCAGCGGGTTCTGTCCTGGGACCACTCTTGTTCAGTATATACTTTTCCGAGGTACAGGCAAACGTGGGAGGACTATGGCTCACCAAGTTTGCAGGCGACTGCAAACTGGGCGCCATAATCAACTCTCCAGCTGACACAAACATCCTTCAAAAAGGTCTCACAGAGACAGATAACTGGTGCCAGCACCATGGTTTAAAGCTAAATGCCAAAAAATGTATAGTCATACCCTTTGGCAAAAACAATGTGCCCACAAATTACTACATAGGCGGAAACCCATTAAGTACAGAGAAAGTTATTAGGGACCTGGGGACTCAAGTTGATAGCAATCTCTCCTTTGAAAACCACATTGCCAAAGTGTTTAGAAAGACCTTCTACATAGCCAACCTCATCACGAAGGGTTTCACATCTAGATCAAGAGAGGTAATCGTGCCCCTTTAGTCATCCCTCATCAGGCCCATCATAGAATACAATGCCCCTTTTGGGATGTACCTTACCCGACACCTGCAGCAATTAGTAAGACCCCAAAAGTATCTCACCAAGAGGATCAAGGGTCTCAAACAGATGCCATATACTGCTCGGTTAAAAAAACTCCAGCTCTACTCAGTTGCATACCGCCTACTTCGAGGCGATCTATGCCTGACATACAAAGCTATGTCAAATCCAGAATTAATGGACATGCTCCACCTCAGTAAATCTAAATCCCTTAGAGCCACACGCTCGAGGGACTTGAACCTCAGCACAGAAATAAATAGAACTTGCTGGAGGGACAGGTTCATAACCCAGAGGCTCCCTTCGCTCTGGAATAGAATTCCAGTTCATGTGAGGCAGAGCACCTCACTGAATCTCTTCAAGAAGAATCTCGATAAGTGGATGGGGGATCATAGGTTTGTCCCAGGGATTACTCCCGTGTCACTATTAGACAGAAGCACTGTAAACTAAACCTTAAAAAAGGGCACAGTATACTCAAATCAAGGGGTGGCGTAAGCCATACAGAATCGGGCTAGGCTTATAATTGCCCCAGGGCAGATAGCCTAGTATGAACCTATGAACCTATGAACCTAATAATACCTAAAAAATCCTGAGTGATCTCCAGTGCTGAGGACATGCAAAACTTTAATAAATAAAATAGAAACAAAGATAAAAAGCAAGATGGTGAGCACTTTCATAGTCTACTGGCTCCTTTTTCAGACCTACTAGCAGAGTGCATCTGAATTAATTATATACACACCTAACATCAATTAATCAATTACATAGTAAAAACTTGTCTTTCCCTTAAAGTTATAGCCAAACTATCTATAGTATAGCTTATAAAAAACACAATAATTAGTGTAAAAGTGGACGTGTCTTAAGAACAGGTTTTAGACTAACATGCTCATTTAAACAGGAGGCTTATCTGCATTCGGATGCACTATTCATTCTTGTTCCCTCTCTTCTGTGAAATTTTTAAACCCCCCCCCCCCCCTTATTAAACTCTAAAACGTCTAGCACAAGAAACTTAAAATCATGACCAGCTCCAAGGTCACAAATGTATACTGCTAATGCACTTTTCATTCTTTTATGTCTTACATCATTAACATGTTCTAATACCCTTTCTCTCAGTGTCCTATTGGTCTTCCCTACATAATAACTAAAACATTTCACACAGTATGTAAAATAAACCAAGTGTTTCATTGCACAGCCTGCATATACAGATGTCTATATTTAGAATGGAAACCTTTTAAAGGATGTATAAATAGACCTCCACTATGAACATACTTACAGGCCTTACAACGCCTATAGAGGAATGTCCCCTGCCATTGTGATGGTGGTTTATAACCCTCCCTCATGTTTTTATAATATAGTTGGCTTTTTAAACATAAGTTATTCTTAAAACTAAAACTTGCTGTTTGTCTTACAACTGCACTCATCTTGTCATCTGCTTTCAAAATGACCCAATTCTTCTTGACTATATTGCAGACTGTGTCAACATTACTACTCAATACCAGTCTGTGTTTACCCTCTTCTCTAACATCATTCTCCTCCCTTCCATACCTAACATTTTCTGAAAAATAGGGTTTCCCTTTTGTGTGTCTAGTTGATCTCAGTTCATTAATGCACTCATCTAACTCTCTTTCTGTATAGCCTCTCTGTAAAAAATCCCTTTTCAGTTCTAACAAGGCATGCTCTAACATGGTATCATCATTATGCAGCCTCATCACCCTTAATACCTGACCCTTCACCAAATTTCTGGGTATGTGATGAGGGTGCATACTTTTTGTGAAATATACTATTTTTCTTACATTTCTTTTTAAAAATGGATGTCTTCAACTCCCCTAGAGCTTATCTAGTCAATTAGACATCTAAAAACTCTATACACTCTCTAGAAGCTGTGTATTTAAACCTCAGAAATGTTGTGGTCGGATGTACATAATCAATAAATTCATATATCAAATTAATCGATCCATTCCACAAAATAAATACACCGTCCACAAAATGTTTGTAGCATGCTATGAGTTCTACATAACCATTGTTTCTCTTGACACAGTCATATTCCCATTGTGCTAGTACTAGGTTGGTGTAGCTATTGGCACATGCTGTCCCCATAGCTATGCCAACCTTCTGTAGATAAAACACATTTTTAAACAAAAATTATTTTCTAACACTAACTCTAAAAGTTTACAAATCAATTCTACCTTCTCATAATTATGCCTAGTTAGTAGCAACCTGGTTTTCTCCACTCCCCATAAATTGGGAATCACTGTAAAAAAGGGATGTTACATCAAGGGTCATGAACACCAAATCTTCCTCCTCACTAACATATATATTGGTCAAAAAATTAAAGTGGCCTTATTTTATCCACTACTGTAATTGGTGGTCTTACAGTAGATGTTGCAGATTTTAAAGGGAAGATGGAAAGTGAGTTAATATCCTAAGCATTGCAGTGTGCACTAAGCAGTTAGATATGAAAGAGGGGGTAACTTAAGCTTTAGCTGTCTATGTGGAGAGCAACTAATTTTAAAACAGCAAGATAGACTGAAAGGGGTGGGAACTTTGTATTTTGGTTCTATGGAATACAGTGGGATGAAAAATAAATTTAAATAGTTGAAGGGGACTGATGTCACAAAATGATAATTTTGTGCTTACCCAAAACAGCCAACGAAAGGGGAGAGAGAAGGAGATATGTGATCAAATTAATATAAGTGGCAGGCCACTAGAAAGGCAGTTGGGTTTAAGAACACAACACCACCAGGTTGGGAGGGTGGGGGAACATAAAACACAGTGTAATGAAAACAAATCACAATACACAAAATAGAAGAAGACAATAAAGTAATCAAAAATACAAGAAAGCAACAGCAAACTAACCTTTCCCCTCACAGCAAGTTGTGGCAGAGTCTGGGTGAGTTTTTCTAGTAAAGCTTTGAAATGTTTTATTTTACTCCTTAAAGAGAAGGATTAGTTCCACCCTCATTTCACAAATAATTAACCTTAATTGACCTGTTCAGCTTCTGTCTGACCCATTAATTGACCTGCTCTAATTTCTGTGTGACTCAGAAGAGATACAGCTATGGTCGCTTTCTTAGTTTTAATATGCAATTAAAAGCAGAATACAAGGAAAACACAATGTAACGAAAACAAATCACGATATACAAAGTAGAAGAAGGCAATAAAGTAATACAAAATACAAGAAAGCAACAACAAACTAACCTTTCCCTCACAGAAAGTTGTGGCAGAGTCTGGGTGAGCTTTTCCAGTAAACTGGGACTTTGCATAGAATTAATCAAGTCTCCATTCCATGACTATAAAAATATCATGGTAATAATGGTGATCATTTGTATTGCAAAACTGGTAAAGAATATGGCTTTTGGCATGCGTAATAGCTAAATGTGTGTTAAATAAGTTTTTAATTGAACAAGCAAGAAGACAACTTACATCAAGACATGTGAAGTTAAAAGTTAAATAGTTATTATCCCTTTTCTCCTCCAAGACATTGTTTTCCTTTATATCTTCTGCCCCTATCACTTTGTCTTCACAAAATCCTATCCCTGATTTGTTTTACGAGTGTCACTCTCCAGCAAGCATACACAAAATCAAAGGTGTGCGCGCACACACACACACACACACACACACACACACACACACACACACACACACACACACACACACACACACACACACACACACACACACACAAACAAGCACTATAATTATATCTTCGACTGCCTACCCTTGGCTCTTAAGTCAACAGTTTGCAGCTTCTTTACTTTCTGAATGACTTCTTTCTTCCATGTTTTGAGAATATTCCCTTCCTCTAATGATATACTTATGCCATGCCATATGAGATTTGTTGAATTTGCTGAAAACTGCCTATATAATATGCGATTTTGGCCAGTTTGCCAAAAACTATATTCTTTGAAATGGGAGCCAGTATAAGAGAGAATATTGCCTTACATCAAGGTGCAGCAGCTTGAAAGCTGATTATTTTAAAAGCATTATGGGATATAGTTATCTTTGTGGTGGTAGCCAGGATTTTTCCTGCCAAAACAAATAATTGTCACAATAAATGTCTCTAATAAAATTTCTACTAGGTTGCTTAGATGAAAAATTCATTTGATCAAGTGTCTCTCACAAGAGGAACACAACACCTCACTATGGTCCTGATCAGTGAATCCTGATTAATTGGATCCCACATTCTTAATGATACATTTGTCTAGTACAGCTGTTTTTTTATAAGCCCCAATGACCGAATGGCACTTTTTAATGGTATACTCACCATTTTGTTTGTGCAAACAAGAAGACTAGGACACTGTCAATATTACACAGTGCCAAGTGTTTCCCTTTATTTGTGTTTGTATTTCATGAATTCATTCCTACATAGAATTTACAAGGTAGAGTCAGTCCATGAACCATAATTCCATTACCAATACCAAACCTTAAAACAAATCACTCCAGAGATGAATTTACTGCCACCCACCCAATGGACAAGGTAACAGAACATTTTTCCAGAGATTGGAGAAGTTTTGACTAATAAATCTTTTATTCTGCCATATCTTGTTTATTTGTTGATGGAGAATTAAGGCTTCAGTTTAAGTGTTTGTGGATCCATTTGCTTTGTGAGGGTACAAGAATGGTGGATGTAAATCAGCATGTAAGGAGTCTTTGAGAGACTACAGTATAGAGGCAGAACACCAAGTTGGTTTGATAGCTAAGGCTTTTTATTTTGGTGGTCTTATTAGTTAGGAACCTCTGGGGTCTTTCTACTTGTGTGTTAGGTTCAGATAGATACATGCTAAAATGGGATTATATTTTATCTGACCAGGGCAGGGTATAGAGGAATGATAACTTTTGACCTGATTGAGATACCTTTAATTATTAATTGAGCTAGACTGAAAAATTTCCTGACTCCTGTTGATAGATGGTAATCAAAGAACAGTGAATAGTCTACAATGTGTTGAGATCTCTGAAACAATATGTGTCTGGAATAGGTTGTTATCTATACGGTAAGCTGCTGTCAAGATTTGTTTACCAAAGGTGACAATAGTGCATTTCACTGAATTTAATTTAAGCCTGTTTCTAATACACTGTTGATCTGTGTGGTTTAGCCCTTGCTGTAGTAACACAATATCAGATGCTGAGGGAATGTCAACACCCAGCTTACATTTCTCAGCAAATTTAGTTAGTTATATGACTGGGTTAGTAGTTTGGAAATCAAAGAAGTAGATTCTGCACTAACACACCTCAAGTGGGAGCCCTAAAGAATGCCACAAGTCACATTTTTATTTTCGGAGGGAATTCCTACTACTCTAGCTATGTAGATTCTGTAAGCCAGTCTGAGTCATTTTACAACATATGAATTTATAGTTGGGCCTTTAAGCTTATTTAGAGTTCCAGCATGGGGAACAGTGTCAAAACCTTTCAAAGATCAAGGTATGCAGTATGAGCCTCATGGCCACCATTTACAGCTTTACTGACTTTCTTGAAAAAGTTTGCTAAATTAAGACAAGATCTCCCTTTTGACAAAACCATATTGTTTTGGTCTTGAGAGATAATGCTGATTACACTGGAACTTATAAAATGAGGTGTGTATGATACATGAACAAACAGTAAACTGATCGATGTACACTTAGCCAGCTCATACAAACCAAGTCCACATTGATCAAAGTGCACATGCAACTGGTCACAAATATACATACCAACTACACACACAACCTGAAATAAAACTGTACAGATACACTACATTAAACTATACCAGACACGCACACACACACTCAAAAACATCACTTTTAATGGGGACAACCCCCCTCCACCCTCCCATATGCTATCATTCCATCCTTACTTACATGTACTAACTTACATACATACATACTTTTACATATACATATGGTTAGAACACATACTTCATACAACTCCAATCACTGACTCAGCAGCAGAAACTACTGATTTGACTAGCTGCACTCAATGAATGCAGCATTTGACCAGTGGAATTTTGGCCACCTGGGACAAGCACAACAACACTCCACCACTTAACCATTTAGGCACCTGCATGTAACCAGATACAATACATTTCATGACTTATTGGTAGGATGATGGGTTTATATTTCCCAGGATCTGATGAGAGTCCCTTTATAGTGTGGCATAATTATGGCCGTTTTTCATATCCTTTGCATATGCTTATGTTAAGCACCTTTTGGAGGGAATATGGCACTGTTGATTAAGCAAACTGGTATATTGTTTGGTGCCAAAGAGGTAGTATTTTTTAGATTTAGAGAGTAAAGATAGGACATGTGGCTTAATAATCCTTGGGGGAAAAAGGAAATTAATTTTTTGAACTTCAATGACTGTTTCTGTTCGATGCTAAATTTGTCTGCAAATATATCAGCAATATCTTTAGGGTCTGAGTGGGAAATGCTATTATGAATTAATTCACAGCATTGCTAAATGCTATTTCCTGATCATGTTGTTGTTAATGAAAGATTTTACATTATCACTGGCTTCAGATACTAATTTTATTTTTTTTTCACTATGATCTTCTTTATAGTAGCTTTCAAATATTTGCTGATCTTCCTTATGGAAGCTTTTAAATGATTTGCTGATTTTTTTGATAAAAGGCTTTAATGCAGGTTAACTTTGCTATATTATTGGCTTTAATTAGTATTTTTTATTATAGAGTTAACTAATTCTGGCATTCCACAAGGTGGTTTCCTGGAATTACTGCACACACGTTGCAGGGAGTGTGGAGAGCACAGACCTCGTCTGAAGAGTGTGCAATAAGACCTTTACAAATATCTTGTGTATTTTTTGTTTCTATTGTGCAGGTGATTTCAATGGTTGCTCAATCAATATATGCTGCAGTATTTGGGTCATTTCCTCATGATCCAGTCACTATGGCTCCTGATTATCTGTGGTTCTTCAATGGTGGTCTGGGATAAGTGGCTCACAGTGAGGTGTCACGTAACTATCTCATGATATGTAAGGACCCACTGTTCTAATTTTGCTCATTATTTTCATTCATTCATTTAAATATTTTAGTAATCTGATCCTTGTGGACCTTCTTCAGCTATGATCCAGGCATAAAGAGCAGGGCATAATGTAATATATGGGTAGTTTAGAGTAGCAAATCAGCCAGCAATAGCATATCTTCAACAGACGGGATGAAAACAAAGTATGAGGATAAAGTGATGCAGTCATAAAAAAAGCATGCAGACTCCTATGAGACTACAACAAGAAGTCAAGACTGAACTCCATAGGTTCATAGGTTGGTACTAGGCTATCAGCCCTAGGGCCTATACAAGCCTATCCATAACAATCCCCTGGCTATTTTTTCCACACTATTTACTTCCCTGGACCCCTGTCTAGCAGGGAGAATGACGTGATTCCCGGGGTGAATTTCCTTTCTTCCATCCAATCATCAAGATTCCTTTTGAAGAGGACCAAAGAGGCACTCTGCTTGACATGTATGGGCAATCTATTTCAGAGTCTGGGGAGTCTCTGGGTCAGGAACCTATCCCTCCAGCATGTTTTGTTTATTGTGATGACAAGGTTTAGATCCCTGAAGCGTGTGGCTCTGAGGGATTGGGATTTCTTTAAGTGTAGCATGTCCAACAGCTCTGGGTTTGACATGGCCTTGTATATTAAGCAGGGATCGCCTCTGAGTAGACGATATGCAACAGAGTATAGCTGGAGTTTTTTAAGGCGGTCAGCGTAGGGCATCTGCTTTAGGCCTTTGATTCTTTTAGTGAGGTATTTCTGTGGCCTTTCCAGTTGTTGCAGATGTCTTGAGAGGTACATACCAAATGGAGCGTTGTATTCTATAATGGGTCTAATGAGGGATGAGTACAGTGGGACAGTGACCTCCTTTTTTCTGGATGAAAAGCCCTTAGTGATGAGGTGTGGCACATAGAAGGATTTCCTGACTGTTGTGGCGATGTGGTTATCGAAGGTGAGACCACTGTCCAACTGTGTCCCTAAGTCTCTTATCACACTTTCGGTGTTTAGTGTACTGCCACCTATATGGTAATTCACGGGTACATGTTTTTTCCCAAAGGGGATAACTATACATTTCTTGGCATTGAGCTTGAGCCCATGGCTCTGGCACTAAGCATCTGTTTCTGTAAGGCCCTTTTGTAGAGTATCCACATCATTTGGGGATTCAGTAATGGCTCCCAGTTTGCAGTCATCTGCGAACTTTGTTATCCAGAGTCCCTTAGTGTTGGCCTGTACTTCAGAGAAGTAGATGCCAAACAAGAGCGGTCCCAGGACTGAACCCTGAGGTACTCCACTTGTCACTTGTCTAGAGCTGGATTTGGACCAAACCTTAAAGCAGTGAAACAGTAACACTGACCACTGCACATGTCTTCTTTTTAATAGAGCAATAGTGGCTCTTGGTCTGTGTCTTCAAATGACACAATTTTTGGGAAAAAAAAACAATTAGCTGCTGTTAGCATGTATAAGTTAAAAAAAGTCTCATTTAATGCTAAGATGAAAGCACTAAGCCTTTAATAAAGTAGGAGTTAAATTCCTTTCTATAGTTTGCTGCATGATTTTCCTGTATGTAAATCTTTTATCCTGCTCCTACTGAAAAAAAATCTGTGTAGGAACTTCTTTGACAGAACATCTGTAGCTATATCATACCCCATTCCTCATCCTGTGTACTGTTATTTTAGTTATTAAATACCGTTTTATATCTCTGCTTTATTTTCTACATTTTCAACCATGTAATAATTATGCAGTGCATTCAACTTGCCATTACAGGAGTATATAAATAGTGTTATAGCATTCTGATATTCTGATATTCCTGCACTCCTTCCTATGCTGCTGACCTCTAAATGCCTCCATGTTAGGGATACTTTTATCCAAATGTGGTTCTGAGTTTAATAAAAAATAAATAAGTAAACAGATTAATAAATAAACACATTTACTTTAAAAATAATCTTACCTACCTGTCCATTTTAGGCTCAGGGATGTTAGCTATAGATATTTAATAAATGGTTTTATTCTCCAAATTCCAGAATAAATTGCAACTTGATTCATGCATACACAGTATGTTTTTTGTATAATATTAAATTACAGTTGCTCATTTCTGGTGGTTTTTGTAACTACTGTGTGCATGTGAGTACATACCTTTTGACTTCTTTTTTGAAAAATCAGTGAGAAAGCCAAAAAATAATGATAACAAAGGCCCAAAATCCAGAGCAAATTTTAAATATGACTCTAGTTCAGTTAAAAAAGTTAATAGAACAAGAGGTTTTGCATTAGCATTTATTTATTTATTGACTGGGTTTTTTTAACCTCTGGTATTATTAACTAACTGCAATCCTTAGTGATTTACTGGAAAATCAAACATTTTATTAGGAACAGGGTAAAAATATGAGGCAAAATTAGGTACAGTCTGCAAAATCAAGAACATCTGAGAGCTATGCATAAGGCATAGAACTTTTTTTTTTAGTTTTACACTATACAGGACATTTTTCGCATAAAGTACAAACAGGAATGAAATGTTGGAATGGACAGATTTGTATTAAGTGTTCCATGTAATAGGTACTATATGTAATTCAAATAGCAATATAGTCAAGAAGGCATGCTCATGAACAGGTAGGAGAGCAGTCACCCAATAGTTAACTCTCATCTTAACTCTTCTATTACATTTATTTGTACATATCCTCTGGAGAAATAACATAGTCACTGACATTCATACCTGACTTCTGGGTCATTCTTCCCTTGAGGTATGAGAGATATGAAAATCAGCTACTGGATTAAGTTTTCTGCTTCATTTATCTGGTTAAAAAACTAAATAATATAAGATCGTCTATTACCATTACCACTGAATAGCTTAAAGTTACAGTGTCATTACATTGCCAAGAAAACTATTACATAATTATTTTGGCAAGTATTTAACATCTCATAAGCATAAATACTGCAGCTATATTTGTTGCATACCACGTTGTTCACTTACCTTATTGTTCCAAATTTCTTCTGTCACAAAATGTATTTTAGTTTATACTAATGTGTTTACTATCTGTGATAAGTTCTACACCTGTGAACACTGCTGCATCTTTGTATAATATAGTAAACTTGCCAACAGTAATGGATCTTGACACCATGACTCCATTGTGAAAATGCATTCATTTTGTATTGGAACCTTCTCAAACATCCAGGAATAATAATAAGATTAAAGCATCTCTGATCTAGTTTGCTTTAATCTACCTGTCTGCCTTTGTCATTCTCTGTTTACTTATCATCTGTCATTCTTTTGATCACTGAACATTTGGCCTGTCTTGTTATATGCCTATGTTTACATGCAGAGGTACCATAATAAAACCGTAATAAAATTACTGTAATAAGCTGTAAATATTTGCATTTTGCTACAACCTAACAGAGTTTACTTTAACCTGCAATAAATTACAGTAATACAGCTGACTTTTACTTTCCATAAAGTATATCTATTGTTTCAGTTTCTGTCAACATAAAAATGGGTGCTAAAGTATATTCTGTTATTTCTTTCTGAAGATTTTCATATTACCTTGAACACTTGACACAGTATTTACCTGTTTAAGTGTTCTAAAACACTTACTACAGGAGGTTTCATCCTAGCTGAATGGATGATAGCCGCCATCATCCCTTTGCACAAAGGTGGGGAGTCCACTGATCCAGGCAATTATAGACCCATCAGCCTAAGTAGTCTGATTTGCAAGGTCATGGAATGCATTATTTTGGACCACATTAACAATGACATCGGCAACCTCCAAATGTTTGATCCCACACAATTTGGTTTTGTCAGGGGGAGATCATGTGTCGTAAATTTGGTAGACTTCTTTGAGTCAGTCACCAAAGCCATGGACGAGGGGAAGATGGTGCACTCCGCCTACCTTGACCTGGCATTAACCTTCAACACTATTCCCCACTCGAGCATAATAGAAAAACTATCCTAGCTTGGCATAAATCTGTATGTGACCAGATGGGTGGATAATTGGCTCACTGATAGAACTCATTCGGTCAAAATAGAGGAAGCTACCTCAAGCAGTAGACCCATAATGAGCAGTGTACCCCAGGGATCGGTCTTGAGGCCCCTGCTGTTTGGGATATACTTCTCTGAGGTGCAATCCAAAACCAGAGGTCTATGGCTCACCAAGTTTGCAGATGACTTCAAGCTGGGTGTTGTCATCAACTCCCCTCCCTAGTAAAGTAGACATACTGCAAGAGGGTCTCACCCAGACAAATGACTAGTGCCAGAAACACGGCCTCAAACTAAATGCCAAAGAATGCATCATCATCCCCTTTGAGGAGAGTGACATCTCCACAAATTATCACATTAATAACAATGTCCTAAGCATGCAAGCAGTTGTGAGGGACCCGGGCACTCAAGTTGACAGCAATCTAATGTTTTACCACAATGTTGCCTCCATTGTACAGAGAGCTTTCTACATGGATCACCTCATTAGTAAGGGTATTTCTTGCAAGAACAAGGAAGTCATAACTTCCCTGTATTCCTCCTTTATCAGACCCATCATCGAGTATAACACGCCTTTCAGCATGTACCTCACAAAGCACATGCAGCAGTTGGTGAAACCACAGAGGTTCCTGACCAGGAGAATCCAGGGCTTCAAAAATCTATCCTACACAGATAGGCTAAAAGCCTTGTCCCTGTACTCCGTCTCATACAGACTCCTCAGAGGTGATCTATGTCTGGCATACAGAGCAATCTCTGACCCCACCTTGATAAAATTGCTACATATCCTCAAGCCAAACTCCACTCACGTAACCCACATGCAAAACCTCAACTTGGTCTGTGACATCAATAGGACTTGCTGGCGGGATCTGGATGACTGGATGGAAATAGGAAAAAACCCTGGGATTCCACCTGTGTCCATGCTGGACAGAGGCAGTGGGTGCTGACTTGTGGAAACATGGGCTAATTTATTGGATAGGCTTATAATGGCCTCAGGGCCAGTAGCCTAGTAACCTGCTATGATCCTATGAATGGGTCTGAGATAATTGCTAGTTTATATGTTTGAGACATGAATATCAAGAAATTCTCATTCACTTTGAAAGTGGAGCAAAACAAAGCTTAATAGATACATCTTGACATCCATGTCAAGAACACCTAACTAGTTAGTTAAGACTGGAGAATCTGAGAGACAAAATTATAATTCTATGCAGTACGTGGTATTGTTGTTGCCCTGCTATACGGCAAGTTAAAGAGACAAAAAGAGCAGTACTGTGCCTTACGGTTTTGAAACCCATAAAACACTTAATGCTGCCACACAAACAGCATCCAGAAATTAGGCATTCCTTTGATGGATTAACATCTTTAAAAGCTGTTAGACATCTTACTCTGGCAACTTCTTTTCTTGCTAGCAAAGTGTATCACAGCTTTTAAAGCTGCACAGATGCTTCAGCAGAAAGGTACTTAAAATGCACCATGTGTATCTTTGAAATCTGAGACATAGGTAACTGGGTTGTCTTTTTCATGATTTTGGAATGCAGTCATGGTTCTCCATGTATTAGAAGATTTTTCATGTGTCAGAAAAAAAAATAGTTTTATTCCCTGATTATAAAGCATTTGTTGATGGTTTTCTGCTTCTCCTTGATTATAAAGGATAATTTCAATATATCTTGACAAATTCTTTTTCAGCATAGATATAACTGCTGAACTCTCTCTCTCTCTTTCCCTATATATATATATATATATATATATATATATATATATATATATATATATATATATATATATGTCTACATCTAGCTATATATCTATCTATGTATATATATATATATATATATATATATATATATATGTGTGTGTGTGTGTGTGTGTGTGTGTGTGTGTATATATATATATATATATATATATATATATATATATATATATATATTTATATATGGATGTACCTGACCCTCACTTCGTCAAAATCGCACTTCATCAAAGCACTGGATCGCACTTCATCAAAGCACCGGAACAAGCAAGATTTTCTCAGGGTAGGTAACCAGTTACCCAAAAAGAAACAAAACCTAAACTACACCCTCCCTAACCCACCTAGTAGAGGAGCTATGCCCCCCATACCCCCCAATGTGGGGGTTAATGCCTCCTACCCCCCAAATGAATATACCAACTCTGAGATTGCACTACAATTGGGAAAAGAGCAACGTTTACCGTCTTGCATAACAAGTTACTTATCCTGGGAAAAATCTTCCTTGTTCTGCTGCTTCGATGAAGTGCAATTTCAATATTTTGAGTGTCGATGAGCTGTGATTTGATGATGTGCAATTTCAACAAAGTCCGGTAGACCCATATATATATATATATATATATATATATATATATATATATATATATATATGTGTGTGTATATGTGTGTGTGTATAAATAACAGGGGCAGTGAATAAACAATAGGTGAGGTAGACAGTGGATTGAGACAGGCAGACAGAAAGTAGTCTAGAGATGATGATGAGAGCAGGACAAAGAACAAGGTAGTAACAACGACACAGAATAAAGTAGCATCACCAGGATGGAGTTAGGGTGAGAAGCTGCCATGTTTGGCATTACACCCTTGTGTGGCCAATGTCATAGGATGATTGTTGCTCTGGTGGCCTAATGGCTGGGGCCTACTGGCTGAGTGACTCCTTATTCCCTTCAGAATGGACTTCTTGTTGCCACTGTGGGAGTCCAACTGCTGGTGCACCTCAGCTGCCTACAGCTTCTGCATGTGCTGCTTTATTGCAATCATCATCTTACACAAAACTGCTCTGAAACATATAATTAGAATTTATTGGAATAGCCATGATCTAATGTGAACACAGAGCATTACAGAAAGGATGAAGGAGACCTGGGTTGGTATTGTAACTGTTGCACCCCTGCAGTGTTTGTAGTGCCTGTTAGGAGGAGGAATAGTCATTGTGTAGTTGATTGTAAACTCAGACATTTGCAAGGGTGAGCCACATATTAGGCATTCATCCTTAGGTATGGCATACATATAGGGGTGGAAACATAACATATAGTCAGCTAAAGGCATAAAGGTGCTGCTGCACCTACATGCCTACATGTTTCATGCAGGGCCATATGCATAGTTGTGTACACTTGTGGAGGAATGGGGAATGCAGTGCACATACAATATTGCATGGTATAGTGTGGCATACACACAAACACACACACACACACACACACACACATATATATATATATATATATATATATATATGTATATATATATATGTTTATAGGACAAGGAAGTGCCATGGCTCTGCATAGATACAGGGTTGCAGTACCATGTTTAGGGTGGGGTCTGGTAACTGCAGGCAATATTCAAGTAAATACAGTGAGAGGAGGCCCTGGTGTAGCTCAGTTCTTATACCCATTAAATTACATGTTTTTGTGTGCAACTGTACAGACATGAGTATAATTACCCAAGGGAGGCAACACCTAGAGCTGTCCACAAGCCAAGAGAATGATGTGCCACTGCAGGCCCTCCATATTCATGGCATGTACCTGTTAGCCAAAGGTGGTGCTAACCAGCATGGCATGGACTGGATCTGGCAGGGCATTACGATGATAGTAATACTGTGGGAGGCTGTAAATTATCCCTGTAACAGGTATGAGGAAGGATTATAGCTATGCTGTCTCATGCATAACAGAAGGCTCAATACATCTTAGTGTAATGAACACTGCAGGAGGTGGGATACTGGCAGTGAAGCAGCTGATGATGTTTGAGAAATTTTTAGTGCAACTTCCTAAGCAAGAGGACTGGTCCCTCATATCAGTTGATGGAATGATGTGGATTCAGGTATGGCACCTGTTACCTGTGCTTCCATAATGATGTCTATGATTAGTAGTGAGTATGCTACTACAGTATGATGCATAAACATGCATACAGTGGAATGCATATGTCTGCTGGTGCACTACACCTCTATCCTGTAGGAAGCTCTGGCATACAACCGCAATGTCCTGCCCAACAAGGTATGTGTGATAGAGTATTGTACATCAATGCATAATACATGTTCCACTGTGCATACCACAGGGTGCAAAACAACCATATGCCTGTGGGAGCATGTCTCGTGTATTGTGAGATCATGTCTCATGCATTAACAGGATCCCCTGTCTGAATATCAAGCATTACAGGACACAATGGGAGTGGCACAAGCAGGCTGATGGTGATGGCAGCATACAGGCAGTATGGTCTGATGACATAGAGGCACTATTAGTGACATTTAAGGAGTGGGAACACCCATTTCCTTAGGTACAGTGGTGCCCATGGAAGTTACTGCTGAGCAGACAGCCTCACTGGAGCCTGCACTACCACTTACAGGTGGAAGTCCCACATGAGCTCCTCCTGTGCTCTTACAAGATGCAATCTCTGATAAGTGTACTTCTAGTGATCTGGGAATACCCACCCTAGGTGAAAGACACAGTGGAGTACAACACTGCCATGACTCTTATATGTACCTGATATTGGTGCTGCACTTGGAATCATCCAGCAGATGTTCAGGTCAGTGATGCAGTTGTAAAAAGCTGCTATGCACAGCACTATGGAGCTGGTAATTGTACCCTGTGAAATGGAGGAGGACATGCTCCTACTGCACAGTGACTTGGAGTATCAGCACAGTGAGATGACAGCGCTACTCAGGTCACTGGTGGCAAATTTTGTATTCATAGGTGCATCCATACAAGATTTTACCACTACTTTCCAGTCCAGCTTCAATAGTTGTAGTGCCCATGACCATGGAAGTGTATGGACATGAGGAGGACATGAATCTGTGGTCCCATATCATAGCATTGCAGATGCAGCATTAGTGTAATTTACTGGCACATGGCCTGGAGCCCCTGGTAGTTGTCAGAGACATTCTTTAAGGTTTAGCCATGAATGCCTCCTCAGGGGGGTGGTCCAGTAAGGTCCTGTAGTTCAACCACATCCATGCCATAGCATGGATCTGACTCTGA